>NW_026263338.1:0-214270 GCF_947179515.1 Apodemus sylvaticus
ACATGTTAAGACGTTACACGCCACAACAATTCTTTTCGAGATACAACGTGTAGTTTTGGAGAGATACAAGCTAATTTTGTACGATGCGTTATTTGTTCTCGTAAAGAGTTTTCCAATGCGTACGTATATGTCTTTACTCTGCAAAACTGTATTTCCTTATGAAGTGGTATTCTTACATATCCTTTCGAGAGAAAACTGTCCTGGTGCCTTCTCTTTTGAGGCTACACACTTAGACATACACGCAACATGAAAGCATTTTTCGACTTACAACGTGTTGTTTAGGAAAAACAAGATTAATTTCGCACGATGCCGGGGATTTCCTTAAAACGTGATTTTTCTGAAAAATTTTGACGAAAGAAAATTCTCCTTTTGGTTCTCTTTAGATGCTACATGTTAAGACGTACACGCCACAACAATTCTTTTCGAGATACAACGTGTAGTTTTGGAGATACAAGCTAATTTTGTACTATGCGTTATTTCTTCTCGTAAAGAGTTTCCAATGCGTACGTATATGTCTTTACTCTGCAAAACTGTATTTCCTTATGAAGTGGTATTCTTACATATCCTTTCGAGAGAAAACTGTCCTGTGCCTTCTCTTTTGGGGCTACACTCTTAGACATACACGCAACATGAAAGCATTTTCGACTTACAACGTGTTGTTTAGGAAAAACAAGATAATTTCGCACGATGCGGGATTTCTTTAAAACGTGATTTTTCTGAAAAATTTTGACCGAAAGAAAATTCTCCTTTTGGTTCTCTTTAGATGCTACATGTTAAGACGTACACGCCACAACAATTCTTTTCGAGATACAACGTTGTAGTTTTGGAGATACAAGCTAATTTTGTACGATGCCTTATTTCTTCTCGTAAAGAGTTTCCAATGCGTACGTATATGTCTTTACTCTGCAAAACTGTATTTCCTTATGAAGTGGTATTCTTACATATCCTTTCGAGAGAAAACTGTCCTGTGCCTTCTCATTTGAGGCTACACACTAAGAAATACAACGCAACATGAAAGCTTTTCGACTTACAACGTGCTGTTTAGGAAAAACAAGATAATTTCGCACGATGCGGGATTTCCTTAAAACGTGATTTTCTGAAAAATTTTGACGAAAGGAAAATTCTCCTTTTGGTTCTCTTTAGATGCTACATGTTTAAGACGTACACGCCACAACAATTCTTTTCGAGATACAACGTGTAGTTTTGGAGATACAAGCTAATTTTGTACTATGCGTTATTTCTTCTCGTAAAGAGTTTCCAATGCGTACGTATATGTCTTTACTCTGCAAAAACTGTATTTCCTTATGAAGTGGTATTCCTTACATATCCTTTCAAGAGAAAACTGTCCTGTGCCTTCTCTTTTGAGGCTACACACTTAGACATACACGCAACATGAAAGCTTTTTCGACTTACAACGTGCTTGTTTAGGAAAAACAAGATAATTTCGCACGATGCGGGATTTCCTTAAAACGTGATTTTCTGAAAAATTTTGACGAAAGAAAATTCTCCTTTTGGTTCTCTTTAGATGCTACATGTTAAGACGTACACGCCACAACAATTCCTTTTCGAGATACAACGTGTAGTTTTGGAGATACAAGCTAATTTTGTACTATGCGTTATTTCTTCTCGTAAAGAGTTTCCAATGCGTACGTATATGCTTTACTCTGCAAAACTGTATTTCCTTATGAAGTGGTATTCTTACATATCCTTTCGAGAGAAAACTGTCCCTGTGCCTTCTCTTTTGAGGCTACACACTTAGACATACACGCAACATGAAAGCTTTTCGACTTACAACGTGTTGTTTACGAAAAACAAGATAATTTCGCACGATGCGGGATTTCCTTAAAACGTGATTTTCTGAAAAATTTTGACGAAAGAAAATTCTCCTTTTGGTTCTCTTTAGATGCTACATGTTAAGACGTACACGCCACAACAATTCTTTTCGAGATACAACGTGTAGTTTTGGAGATACAAGCTAATTTTGTACGATGCGTTATTTCGTTCTCGTAAAGAGTTTCCAATTCGTACGTATATGTCTTTACTCTGCAAACTGTATTTCCTTATGAAGTGGTATTCTTACATATCCTTTCGAGAGAAAACTGTCCTGTGCCTTCTCTTTTGAGGCTACACACTTAGACATACACGCAACAATGAAAGCTTTTCGACTTACAACGTGTTGTTTAGAAAAACAAGATAATTTCGCACGATGCGGGATTTCCTTAAAACGTGATTTTCTGAAAAAATTTTGACGAAAGAAAATTCTCCTTTTGGTTCTCTTTAGATGCTACATGTTAAGACGTACACGCCACAACAATTCTTTTCGAGATACAACGTGTAGTTTTGGAGTTACAAGCTAATTTTTTACTATGCGTTATTTCTTCTCGTAAAGAAGTTTCCAATGCGTACGTATATGTCTTTACTCTGCAAAACTGTATTTCCTTATGAAGTGGTATTCTTACATATCCTTTCGAGAGAAAACTGTCCTGTGCCTTCTCTTTTGAGGCTACACACTTAGACATACACGCAACATGAAAGCTTTTCGAGACTTACAACGTGTTGTTTAGGAAAAACAAGATAATTTCGCACGATGCGGGATTTCCTTAAAACGTGATTTTCTGAAAAATTTTGACGAAAGAAAATTCTCCTTTTGGTTCTCTTTAGATGCTACATGTTAAGACGTACACGCCACAACAATTCTTTTCGAGATACAACGTGTAGTTTTGGAGATACAAGCTAATTTTGTACTATGCGTTATTTCTTCTCGTAAAGAGTTTCCAATGCGTACGTATATGTCTTTACTCTGCAAAACTGTATTTCCTTATGAAGTGGTATTCTTACATATCCTTTCGAGAGAAAACTGTCCTGTGCCTTCTCTTTTGAGGCTACACACTTAGACATACACGCAACATGAAAGCTTTTCGACTTAGAACGTGTTGTTTAGGAAAAACAAGATAATTTCGCACGATGCGGGATTTCCTTAAAACGTGATTTTCTGAAAAATTTTGACGAAAGAAAATTCTCCTTTTGGTTCTCTTTAGATGCTACATGTTAAGACGTACACGCCACAACAATTCTTTTCGAGATACAACGTGTAGTTTTGGAGATACAAGCTAATTTTGTACGATGCGTTATTTCTTCTCGTAAAGAGTTTCCAATGCGTACGTATATGTCTTTACTCTGCAAAACTGTATTTCCTTATGAAGTGGTATTCTTACATATCCTTTCGAGAGAAAACTGTCCTGTGCCTTCTCTTTTGAGGCTACACACTTAGAAATACACGCAACATGAAAGCTTTTCGACTTACAACGTGCTGTTTAGGAAAAACAAGATAATTTCGCACGATGCGGGATTTCCTTAAAACGTGATTTTCTGAAAAATTTTGACGAAAGAAAATTCTCCTTTTGGTTCTCTTTAGATGCTACATGTTAAGACGTACACGCCACAATAATTCTTTTCGAGATACAACGTGTAGTTTTGGAGATACAAGCTAATTTTGTACGATGCGTTATTTCTTCTCGTAAAGAGTTTCCAATGCGTACGTATATGTCTTTACTCTGCAAAACTGTATTTCCTTATGAAGTGGTATTCTTACATATCCTTTCGAGAGAAAACTGTCCTGTGCCTTCTCTTTTGAGGCTACACACTTAGACATACACGCAACATGAAAGCTTTTCGACTTACAACGTGTTGTTTAGGAAAAACAAGATAATTTCGCACGATGCGGGATTTCCTTAAAACGTGATTTTCTGAAAAATTTTGACGAAAGAAAATTCTCCTTTTGGTTCTCTTTAGATGCTACATGTTAAGACGTACACGCCACAACAATTCTTTTCGAGATACAACGTGTAGTTTTGGAGATACAAGCTAATTTTGTACGATGCGTTATTTCTTCTCGTAAAGAGTTTCCAATGCGTACGTATATGTCTTTACTCTGCAAAACTGTATTTCCTTATGAAGTGGTATTCTTACATATCCTTTCGAGAGAAAACTGTCCTGTGCCTTCTCTTTTGAGGCTACACACTTAGACATACACGCAACATGAAAGCTTTTCGACTTACAACGTGTTGTTTAGGAAAAACAAGATAATTTCGCACGATGCGGGATTTCCTTAAAACGTGATTTTCTGAAAAATTTTGACGAAAGAAAATTCTCCTTTTGGTTCTCTTTAGATGCTACATGTTAAGACGTACACGCCACAACAATTCTTTTCGAGATACAACGTGTAGTTTTGGAGATACAAGCTAATTTTGTACGATGCGTTATTTGTTCTCGTAAAGAGTTTCCAATGTGTACGTATATGTCTTTACTCTGCAAAACTGTATTTCCTTATGAAGTGGTATTCTTACATATCCTTTCGAGAGAAAACTGTCCTGTGCCTTCTCTTTTGAGGCTACACACTTAGACATACACGCAACATGAAAGCTTTTCGACTTACAACGTGTTGTTTAGGAAAAACAAGATAATTTCGCACGATGCGGGATTTCCTTAAAACGTGATTTTCTGAAAAATTTTGACGAAAGAAAATTCTCCTTTTGGTTCTCTTTAGATGCTACATGTTAAGACGTACACGCCACAACAATTCTTTTCGAGATACAACGTGTAGTTTTGGAGATACAAGCTAATTTTGTACTATGCGTTATTTCTTCTCGTAAAGAGTTTCCAATGCGTACGTATATGTCTTTACTCTGCAAAACTGTATTTCCTTATGAAGTGGTATTCTTACATATCCTTTCGAGAGAAAACTGTCCTGTGCCTTCTCTTTTGGGGCTACACACTTAGACATACACGCAACATGAAAGCTTTTCGACTTACAACGTGTTGTTTAGGAAAAACAAGATAATTTCGCACGATGCGGGATTTCCTTAAAACGTGATTTTCTGAAAAATTTGACGAAAGAAAATTCTCCTTTTGGTTCTCTTTAGATGCTACATGTTAAGACGTACACGCCACAACAATTCTTTTCGAGATACAACGTGTAGTTTTGGAGATACAAGCTAATTTTGTACTATGCGTTATTTCTTCTCGTAAAGAGTTTCCAATGCGTACGTATATGTCTTTACTCTGCAAAACTGTATTTCCTTATGAAGTGGTATTCTTACATATCCTTTCGAGAGAAAACTGTCCTGTGCCTTCTCTTTTGAGGCTACACACTTAGACATACACGCAACATGAAAGCTTTTCGACTTACAACGTGTTGTTTAGGAAAAACAAGATAATTTCGCACGATGCGGGATTTCCTTAAAACGTGATTTTCTGAAAAATTTTGACGAAAGAAAATTCTCCTTTTGGTTCTCTTTAGATGCTACATGTTAAGACGTACACGCCACAACAATTCTTTTCGAGATACAACGTGTAGTTTTGGAGATACAAGCTAATTTTGTACGATGCCTTATTTCTTCTCGTAAAGAGTTTCCAATGCGTACGTATATGTCTTTACTCTGCAAAACTGTATTTCCTTATGAAGTGGTATTCTTACATATCCTTTCGAGAGAAAACTGTCCTGTGCCTTCTCTTTTGAGGCTACACACTTAGACATACACGCAACATGAAAGCTTTTCGACTTACAACGTGTTGTTTAGGAAAAACAAGATAATTTCGCACGATGCGGGATTTCCTTAAAACGTGATTTTCTGAAAAATTTTGACGAAAGAAAATTCTCCTTTTGGTTCTCTTTAGATGCTACATGTTAAGACGTACACGCCACAACAATTCTTTTCGAGATACAACGTGTAGTTTTGGAGATACAAGCTAATTTTGTACGATGCGTTATTTCTTCTCGTAAAGAGTTTCCAATGCGTACGTATATGTCTTTACTCTGCAAAACTGTATTTCCTTATGAAGTGGTATTCTTACATAACCTTTCGAGAGAAAACTGTCCTGTGCCTTCTCTTTTGAGGCTACACACTTAGACATACACGCAACATGAAAGCTTTTCGACTTACAACGTGTTGTTTAGGAAAAACAAGATAATTTCGCACGATGCGGGATTTCCTTAAAACGTGATTTTCTGAAAAATTTTGACGAAAGAAAATTCTCCTTTTGGTTCTCTTTAGATGCTACATGTTAAGACGTACACGCCACAACAATTCTTTTCGAGATACAACGTGTAGTTTTGGAGATACAAGCTAATTTTGTACGATGCGTTATTTGTTCTCGTAAAGAGTTTCCAATGTGTACGTATATGTCTTTACTCTGCAAAACTGTATTTCCTTATGAAGTGGTATTCTTACATATCCTTTCGAGAGAAAACTGTCCTGTGCCTTCTCTTTTGAGGCTACACACTTAGACATACACGCAACATGAAAGCTTTTCGACTTACAACGTGTTGTTTAGGAAAAACAAGATAATTTCGCACGATGCGGGATTTCCTTAAAACGTGATTTTCTGAAAAATTTTGACGAAAGAAAATTCTCCTTTTGGTTCTCTTTAGATGCTACATGTTAAGACGTACACGCCACAACAATTCTTTTCGAGATACAACGTGTAGTTTTGGAGATACAAGCTAATTTTGTACTATGCGTTATTTCTTCTCGTAAAGAGTTTCCAATGCGTACGTATATGTCTTTACTCTGCAAAACTGTATTTCCTTATGAAGTGGTATTCTTACATATCCTTTCGAGAGAAAACTGTCCTGTGCCTTCTCTTTTGGGGCTACACACTTAGACATACACGCAACATGAAAGCTTTTCGACTTACAACGTGTTGTTTAGGAAAAACAAGATAATTTCGCACGATGCGGGATTTCCTTAAAACGTGATTTTCTGAAAAATTTGACGAAAGAAAATTCTCCTTTTGGTTCTCTTTAGATGCTACATGTTAAGACGTACACGCCACAACAATTCTTTTCGAGATACAACGTGTAGTTTTGGAGATACAAGCTAATTTTGTACTATGCGTTATTTCTTCTCGTAAAGAGTTTCCAATGCGTACGTATATGTCTTTACTCTGCAAAACTGTATTTCCTTATGAAGTGGTATTCTTACATATCCTTTCGAGAGAAAACTGTCCTGTGCCTTCTCTTTTGAGGCTACACACTTAGACATACACGCAACATGAAAGCTTTTCGACTTACAACGTGTTGTTTAGGAAAAACAAGATAATTTCGCACGATGCGGGATTTCCTTAAAACGTGATTTTCTGAAAAATTTTGACGAAAGAAAATTCTCCTTTTGGTTCTCTTTAGATGCTACATGTTAAGACGTACACGCCACAACAATTCTTTTCGAGATACAACGTGTAGTTTTGGAGATACAAGCTAATTTTGTACGATGCCTTATTTCTTCTCGTAAAGAGTTTCCAATGCGTACGTATATGTCTTTACTCTGCAAAACTGTATTTCCTTATGAAGTGGTATTCTTACATATCCTTTCGAGAGAAAACTGTCCTGTGCCTTCTCTTTTGAGGCTACACACTAAGAAATACACGCAACATGAAAGCTTTTCGACTTACAACGTGCTGTTTAGGAAAAACAAGATAATTTCGCACGATGCGGGATTTCCTTAAAACGTGATTTTCTGAAAAATTTTGACGAAAGAAAATTCTCCTTTTGGTTCTCTTTAGATGCTACATGTTAAGACGTACACGCCACAACAATTCTTTTCGAGATACAACGTGTAGTTTTGGAGATACAAGCTAATTTTGTACTATGCGTTATTTCTTCTCGTAAAGAGTTTCCAATGCGTACGTATATGTCTTTACTCTGCAAAACTGTATTTCCTTATGAAGTGGTATTCTTACATATCCTTTCAAGAGAAAACTGTCCTGTGCCTTCTCTTTTGAGGCTACACACTTAGACATACACGCAACATGAAAGCTTTTCGACTTACAACGTGTTGTTTAGGAAAAACAAGATAATTTCGCACGATGCGGGATTTCCTTAAAACGTGATTTTCTGAAAAATTTTGACGAAAGAAAATTCTCCTTTTGGTTCTCTTTAGATGCTACATGTTAAGACGTACACGCCACAACAATTCTTTTCGAGATACAACGTGTAGTTTTGGAGATACAAGCTAATTTTGTACTATGCGTTATTTCTTCTCGTAAAGAGTTTCCAATGCGTACGTATATGTCTTTACTCTGCAAAACTGTATTTCCTTATGAAGTGGTATTCTTACATATCCTTTCGAGAGAAAACTGTCCTGTGCCTTCTCTTTTGAGGCTACACACTTAGACATACACGCAACATGAAAGCTTTTCGAATTACAACGTGTTGTTTAGGAAAAACAAGATAATTTCGCACGATGCGGGATTTCCTTAAAACGTGATTTTCTGAAAAATTTTGACGAAAGAAAATTCTCCTTTTGGTTCTCTTTAGATGCTACATGTTAAGACGTACACGCCACAACAATTCTTTTCGAGATACAACGTGTAGTTTTGGAGATACAAGCTAATTTTGTACTATGCGTTATTTCTTCTCGTAAAGAGTTTCCAATGCGTACGTATATGTCTTTACTCTGCAAAACTGTATTTCCTTATGAAGTGGTATTCTTACATATCATTTCGAGAGAAAACTGTCCTGTGCCTTCTCTTTTGAGGCTACACACTTAGACATACACGCAACATGAAAGCTTTTCGACTTACAACGTGTTGTTTAGGAAAAACAAGATAATTTCGCACGATGCGGGATTTCCTTAAAACGTGATTTTCTGAAAAATTTTGACGAAAGAAAATTCTCCTTTTGGTTCTCTTTAGATGCTACATGTTAAGACGTACACGCCACAACAATTCTTTTCGAGATACAACGTGTAGTTTTGGAGATACAATCTAATTTTGTACTATGCGTTATTTCTTCTCGTAAAGAGTTTCCAATGCGTACGTATATGTCTTTACTCTGCAAAACTGTATTTCCTTATGAAGTGGTATTCTTACATATCCTTTCGAGAGAAAACTGTCCTGTGCCTTCTCTTTTGAGGCTACACACGTAGACATACACGCAACATGAAAGCTTTTCGACTTACAACGTGTTGTTTAGGAAAAACAAGATAATTTCGCACGATGCGGGATTTCCTTAAAACGTGATTTTCTGAAAAATTTTGACGAAAGAAAATTCTCCTTTTGGTTCTCTTTAGATGCTACATGTTAAGACGTACACGCCACAACAATTCTTTTCGAGATACAACGTGTAGTTTTGGAGATACAAGCTAATTTTGTACGATGCGTTATTTGTTCTCCTAAAGAGTTTCCAATGCGTACATATATGTCTTTACTCTGCAAAACTGTATTTCCTTATGAAGTGGTATTCTTACATATCCTTTCGAGAGAAAACTGTCCTGTGCCTTCTCTTTTGAGGCTACACACTTAGACATACACGCAACATGAAAGCTTTTCGACTTACAACGTGTTGTTTAGGAAAAACAAGATAATTTCGCACGATGCGGGATTTCCTTAAAACTTGATTTTCTGAAAAATTTTGACGAAAGAAAATTCTCCTTTTGGTTCTCTTTAGATGCTACATGTTAAGACGTACACGCCACAACAATTCTTTTCGAGATACAACGTGTAGTTTTGGAGATACAAGCTAATTTTGTACTATGCGTTATTTCTTCTCGTAAAGAGTTTCCAATGCGTACGTATATGTCTTTACTCTGCAAAAGTGTATTTCCTTATGAAGTGGTATTCTTACATATCCTTTCGAGAGAAAACTGTCCTGTGCCTTCTCTTTTGAGGCTACACACTTAGACATACACGCAACATGAAAGCTTTTCGACTTACAACGTGTTGTTTAGGAAAAACAAGATAATTTCGCACGATGCGGGATTTCCTTAAAACGTGATTTTCTGAAAAATTTTGACGAAAGAAAATTCTCCTTTTGGTTCTCTTTAGATGCTACATGTTAAGAAGTACACGCCACAACAATTCTTTTCGAGATACAACGTGTAGTTTTGGAGATACAAGCTAATTTTGTACTATGCGTTATTTCTTCTCATAAAGAGTTTCCAATGCGTACGTATATGTCTTTACTCTGCCAAACTGTATTTCCTTATGAAGTGGTATTCTTACATATCCTTTCGAGAGAAAACTGTCCTGTGCCTTCTCTTTTGAGGCTACACACTTAGACATACACGCAACATGAAAGCTTTTCGACTTACAACGTGTTGTTTAGGAAAAACAAGATAATTTCGCACGATGCGGGATTTCCTTAAAACGTGATTTTCTGAAAAATTTTGACGAAAGAAAATTCTCCTTTTGGTTCTCTTTAGATGCTACATGTTAAGACGTACACGCCACAACAATTCTTTTCGAGATACAACGTGTAGTTTTGGAGATACAAGCTAATTTTGTACGATGCGTTATTTGTTCTCCTAAAGAGTTTCCAATGCGTACGTATATGTCTTTACTCTGCAAAACTGTATTTCCTTATGAAGTGGTATTCTTACATATCCTTTCGAGAGAAAACTGTCCTGTGCCTTCTCTTTTGAGGCTACACACTTAGACATACACGCAACATGAAAGCTTTTCGACTTACAACGTGTTGTTTAGGAAAAACAAGATAATTTCGCACGATGCGGGATTTCCTTAAAACTTGATTTTCTGAAAAATTTTGACGAAAGAAAATTCTCCTTTTGGTTCTCTTTAGATGCTACATGTTAAGACGTACACGCCACAACAATTCTTTTCGAGATACAACGTGTAGTTTTGGAGATACAAGCTAATTTTGTACTATGCGTTATTTCTTCTCGTAAAGAGTTTCCAATGCGTACGTATATGTCTTTACTCTGCAAAACTGTATTTCCTTATGAAGTGGTATTCTTACATATCCTTTCGAGAGAAAACTGTCCTGTGCCTTCTCTTTTGAGGCTACACACTTAGACATACACGCAACATGAAAGCTTTTCGACTTACAACGTGTTGTTTAGGAAAAACAAGATAATTTCGCACGATGCGGGATTTCCTTAAAACGTGATTTTCTGAAAAATTTTGACGAAAGAAAATTCTCCTTTTGGTTCTCTTTAGATGCTACATGTTAAGACGTACACGCCACAACAATTCTTTTCGAGATACAACGTGTAGTTTTGGAGATACAAGCTAATTTTGTACTATGCGTTATTTCTTCTCGTAAAGAGTTTCCAATGCGTACGTATATGTCTTTACTCTGCAAAACTGTATTTCCTTATGAAGTGGTATTCTTACATATCCTTTCGAGAGAAAACTGTCCTGTGCCTTCTCTTTTGAGGCTACACACTTAGACATACACGCAACATGAAAGCTTTTCGACTTACAACGTGTTGTTTAGGAAAAACAAGATAATTTCGCACGATGCGGGATTTCCTTAAAACGTGATTTTTGAAAAATTTTGACGAGAGAAAATTCTCCTTTTGGTTCTCTTTAGATGCTACATGTTAAGACGTACACGCCACAACAATTCTTTTCGCGATACAACGTGTAGTTTTGGAGATACAAGCTAATTTTGTACTATGCGTTATTTCTTCTCGTAAAGAGTTTCCAATGCGTACGTATATGTCTTTACTCTGCAAAACTGTATTTCCTTATGAAGTGGTATTCTTACATATCCTTTCGAGAGAAAACTGTCCTGTGCCTTCTCTTTTGAGGCTACACACTTAGACATACACGCAACATGAAAGCTTTTCGACTTACAACGTGTTGTTTAGGAAAAACAAGATAATTTCGCACGATGCGGGATTTCCTTAAAACGTGATTTTCTGAAAAATTTTGACGAAAGAAAATTCTCCTTTTGGTTCTCTTTAGATGCTACATGTTAAGACGTACACGCCACAACAATTCTTTTCGAGATACAACGTGTAGTTTTGGAGATACAAGCTAATTTTGTACGATGCGTTATTTCTTCTCGTAAAGAGTTTCCAATGCGTACGTATATGTCTTTACTCTGCCAAACTGTATTTCCTTATGAAGTGGTATTCTTACATATCCTTTCGAGAGAAAACTGTCCTGTGCCTTCTCTTTTGAGGCTACACACTTAGACATACACGCAACATGAAAGCTTTTCGACTTACAACGTGTTGTTTAGGAAAAACAAGATAATTTCGCACGATGCGGGATTTCCTTAAAACGTGATTTTCTGAAAAATTTTGACGAAAGAAAATTCTCCTTTTGGTTCTCTTTAGATGCTACATGTTAAGACGTACACGCCACAACAATTCTTTTCGAGATACAACGTGTAGTTTTGGAGATACAAGCTAATTTTGTACGATGCCTTATTTCTTCTCGTAAAGAGTTTCCAATGCGTACGTATATGTCTTTACTCTGCAAAACTGTATTTCCTTATGAAGTGGTATTCTTACATATCCTTTCGAGAGAAAACTGTCCTGTGCCTTCTCTTTTGAGGCTACACACTTAGACATACACGCAACATGAAAGCTTTTCGACTTACAACGTGTTGTTTAGGAAAAACAAGATAATTTCGCACGATGCGGGATTTCCTTAAAACGTGATTTTCTGAAAAATTTTGACGAAAGAAAATTCTCCTTTTGGTTCTCTTTAGATGCTACATGTTAAGACGTACACGCCACAACAATTCTTTTTGAGATACAACGTGTAGTTTTGGAGATACAAGCTAATTTTGTACGATGCCTTATTTCTTCTCGTAAAGAGTTCCCAATGCGTACGTATATGTCTTTACTCTGCAAAACTGTATTTCCTTATGAAGTGGTATTCTTACATATCCTTTCGAGAGAAAACTGTCCTGTGCCTTCTCTTTTGAGGCTACACACTTAGACATACACGCAACATGAAAGCTTTTCGACTTACAACGTGTTGTTTAGGAAAAACAAGATAATTTCGCACGATGCGGGATTTCCTTAAAACGTGATTTTCTGAAAAATTTTGACGAAAGAAAATTCTCCTTTTGGTTCTCTTTAGATGCTACATGTTAAGACGTACACGCCACAACAATTCTTTTCGAGATACAACGTGTAGTTTTGGAGATACAAGCTAATTTTGTACGATGCGTTATTTGTTCTCGTAAAGAGTTTCCAATGCGTACATATATGTCTTTACTCTGCAAAACTGTATTTCCTTATGAAGTGGTATTCTTACATATCCTTACGAGAGAAAACTGTCCTGTGCCTTCTATTTTGAGGCTACACACTTAGACATACACGCAACATGAAAGCTTTTCGACTTACAACGTGTTGTTTAGGAAAAACAAGATAATTTCGCACGATGCGGGATTTCCTTAAAACGTGATTTTCTGAAAAATTTTGACGAAAGAAAATTCTCCTTTTGGTTCTCTTTAGATGCTACATGTTAAGACGTACACGCCACAACAATTCTTTTCGAGATACAACGTGTAGTTTTGGAGATACAAGCTAATTTTGTACGATGCGTTATTTGTTCTCGTAAAGAGTTTCCAATGCGTACGTATATGTCTTTACTCTGCAAAACTGTATTTCCTTATGAAGTGGTATTCTTACATATCCTTTCGAGAGAAAACTGTCCTGTGCCTTCTCTTTTGAGGCTACACACTTAGACATACACGCAACATGAAAGCTTTTCGACTTACAACGTGTTGTTTAGGAAAAACAAGATAATTTCGCACGATGCGGGATTTCCTTAAAACGTGATTTTCTGAAAAATTTTGACGAAAGAAAATTCTCCTTTTGGTTCTCTTTAGATGCTACATCTTAAGACGTACACGCCACAACAATTCTTTTCGAGATACAACGTGTAGTTTTGGAGATACAAGCTAATTTTGTACTATGCGTTATTTCTTCTCGTAAAGAGTTTCCAATGCGTACGTATATGTCTTTACTCTGCAAAACTGTATTTCCTTATGAAGTGGTATTCTTACATATCCTTTCGAGAGAAAACTGTCCTGTGCCTTCTCTTTTGAGGCTACACACTTAGACATACACGCAACATGAAAGCTTTTCGACTTACAACGTGTTGTTTAGGAAAAACAAGATAATTTCGCACGATGCGGGATTTCCTTAAAACGTGATTTTCTGAAAAATTTTGACGAAAGAAAATTCTCCTTTTGGTTCTCTTTAGATGCTACATGTTAAGACGTACACGCCACAACAATTCTTTTCGAGATACAACGTGTAGTTTTGGAGATACAAGCTAATTTTGTACGATGCGTTATTTCTTCTCGTAAAGAGTTTCCAATGCGTACGTATATGTCTTTACTCTGCAAAACTGTATTTCCTTATGAAGTGGTATTCTTACATATCCTTTCGAGAGAAAACTGTCCTGTGCCTTCTCTTTTGAGGCTACACACTTAGACATACACGCAACATGAAAGCTTTTCGACTTACAACGTGTTGTTTAGGAAAAACAAGATAATTTCGCACGATGCGGGATTTCCTTAAAACGTGATTTTCTGAAAAATTTTGACGAAAGAAAATTCTCCTTTTGGTTCTCTTTAGATGCTACATGTTAAGACGTACACGCCACAACAATTCTTTTCGAGATACAACGTGTAGTTTTGGAGATACAAGCTAATTTTGTACTATGCGTTATTTCTTCTCGTAAAGAGTTTCCAATGCGTACGTATATGTCTTTACTCTGCAAAACTGTATTTCCTTATGAAGTGGTATTCTTACATATCCTTTCGAGAGAAAACTGTCCTGTGCCTTCTCTTTTGAGGCTACACACTTAGACATACACGCAACATGAAAGCTTTTCGACTTACAACGTGTTCTTTAGGAAAAACAAGATAATTTCGCACGATGCGGGATTTCCTTAAAACGTGATTTTCTGAAAAATTTTGACGAAAGAAAATTCTCCTTTTGGTTCTCTTTAGATGCTACATGTTAAGACGTACACGCCACAACAATTCTTTTCGAGATACAACGTGTAGTTTTGGAGATACAAGCTAATTTTGTACGATGCGTTATTTCTTCTCGTAAAGAGTTTCCAATGCGTACGTATATGTCTTTACTCTGCAAAACTGTATTTCCTTATGAAGTGGTATTCTTACATATCCTTTCGAGAGAAAACTGTCCTGTGCCTTCTCTTTTGAGGCTACACACTTAGACATACACGCAACATGAAAGCTTTTCGACTTACAACGTGTTGTTTAGGAAAAACAAGATAATTTCGCACGATGCGGGATTTCCTTAAAACGTGATTTTCTGAAAAATTTTGACGAAAGAAAATTCTCCTTTTGGTTCTCTTTAGATGCTACATGTTAAGACGTACACGCCACAAAAATTCTTTTCGAGATACAACGTGTAGTTTTGGAGATACAAGCTAATTTTGTACGATGCGTTATTTCTTCTCGTAAAGAGTTTCCAATGCGTACGTATATGTCTTTACTCTGCAAAACTGTATTTCCTTATGAAGTGGTATTCTTACATATCCTTTCGAGAGAAAACTGTCCTGTGCCTTCTATTTTGAGGCTACACACTTAGACATACACGCAACATGAAAGCTTTTCGACTTACAACGTGTTGTTTAGGAAAAACAAGATAATTTCGCACGATGCGGGATTTCCTTAAAACGTGATTTTCTGAAAAATTTTGACGAAAGAAAATTCTCCTTTTGGTTCTCTTTAGATGCTACATGTTAAGACGTACACGCCACAAAAATTCTTTTCGAGATACAACGTGTAGTTTTGGAGATACAAGCTAATTTTGTACGATGCGTTATTTCTTCTCGTAAAGAGTTTCCAATGCGTACGTATATGTCTTTACTCTGCAAAACTGTATTTCCTTATGAAGTGGTATTCTTACATATCCTTTCGAGAGAAAACTGTCCTGTGCCTTCTATTTTGAGGCTACACACTTAGACATACACGCAACATGAAAGCTTTTCGACTTACAACGTGTTGTTTAGGAAAAACAAGATAATTTCGCACGATGCGGGATTTCCTTAAAACGTGATTTTCTGAAAAATTTTGACGAAAGAAAATTCTCCTTTTGGTTCTCTTTAGATGCTACATGTTAAGACGTACACGCCACAACAATTCTTTTCGAGATACAACGTGTAGTTTTGGAGATACAAGCTAATTTTGTACGATGCGTTATTTCTTCTCGTAAAGAGTTTCCAATGCGTACGTATATGTCTTTACTCTGCAAAACTGTATTTCCTTATGAAGTGGTATTCTTACATATCCTTTCGAGAGAAAACTGTCCTGTGCCTTCTCTTTTGAGGCTACACACTTAGACATACACGCAACATGAAAGCTTTTCGACTTACAACGTGTTGTTTAGGAAAAACAAGATAATTTCGCACGATGCGGGATTTCCTTAAAACGTGATTTTCTGAAAAATTTTGACGAAAGAAAATTCTCCTTTTGGTTCTCTTTAGATGCTACATGTTAAGACGTACACGCCACAACAATTCTTTTCGAGATACAACGTGTAGTTTTGGAGATACAAGCTAATTTTGTACTATGCGTTATTTCATCTCGTAAAGAGTTTCCAATGCATACGTATATGTCTTTACTCTGCAAAACTGTATTTCCTTATGAAGTGGTATTCTTACATATCCTTTCGAGAGAAAACTGTCCTGTGCCTTCTCTTTTGAGGCTACACACTTAGACATACACGCAACATGAAAGCTTTTCGACTTACAACGTGTTGTTTAGGAAAAACAAGATAATTTCGCACGATGCGGGATTTCCTTAAAACGTGATTTTCTGAAAAATTTTGACGAAAGAAAATTCTCCTTTTGGTTCTCTTTAGATGCTACATGTTATGACGTACACGCCACAACAATTCTTTTCGAGATACAACGTGTAGTTTTGGAGATACATGCTAATTTTGTACTATGCGTTATTTCTTCTCGTAAAGAGTTTCCAATGCGTACGTATATGTCTTTACTCTGCAAAACTGTATTTCCTTATGAAGTGGTATTCTTACATATCCTTTCGAGAGAAAACTGTCCTGTGCCTTCTCTTTTGAGGCTACACACTTAGACATACACGCAACATGAAAGCTTTTCGACTTACAACGTTTTGTTTAGGAAAAACAAGATAATTTCGCACGATGCGGGATTTCCTTAAAACGTGATTTTCTGAAAAATTTTGACGAAAGAAAATTCTCCTTTTGGTTCTCTTTAGATGCTACATGTTAAGACGTACACGCCACAACAATTCTTTTCGAGATACAACGTGTAGTTTTGGAGATACAAGCTAATTTTGTACGATGCGTTATTTCTTCTCGTAAAGAGTTTCCAATGCGTACGTATATGTCTTTACTCTGCAAAACTGTATTTCCTTATGAAGTGGTATTCTTACATATCCTTTCGAGAGAAAACTGTCCTGTGCCTTCTCTTTTGAGGCTACACACTAAGAAATACACGCAACATGAAAGCTTTTCGACTTACAACGTGCTGTTTAGGAAAAACAAGATAATTTCGCACGATGCGGGATTTCCTTAAAACGTGATTTTCTGAAAAATTTTGACGAAAGAAAATTCTCCTTTTGGTTCTCTTTAGATGCTACATGTTAAGACGTACACGCCACAACAATTCTTTTCGAGATACAACGTGTAGTTTTGGAGATACAAGCTAATTTTGTACTATGCGTTATTTCTTCTCGTAAAGAGTTTCCAATGCGTACGTATATGTCTTTACTCTGCAAAACTGTATTTCCTTATGAAGTGGTATTCTTACATATCCTTTCAAGAGAAAACTGTCCTGTGCCTTCTCTTTTGAGGCTACACACTTAGACATACACGCAACATGAAAGCTTTTCGACTTACAACGTGTTGTTTAGGAAAAACAAGATAATTTCGCACGATGCGGGATTTCCTTAAAACGTGATTTTCTGAAAAATTTTGACGAAAGAAAATTCTCCTTTTGGTTCTCTTTAGATGCTACATGTTAAGACGTACACGCCACAACAATTCTTTTCGAGATACAACGTGTAGTTTTGGAGATACAAGCTAATTTTGTACTATGCGTTATTTCTTCTCGGAAAGAGTTTCCAATGCGTACGTATATGTCTTTACTCTGCAAAACTGTATTTCCTTATGAAGTGGTATTCTTACATATCCTTTCGAGAGAAAACTGTCCTGTGCCTTCTCTTTTGAGGATACACACTTAGACATACACGCAACATGAAAGCTTTTCGAATTACAACGTGTTGTTTAGGAAAAACAAGATAATTTCGCACGATGCGGGATTTCCTTAAAACGTGATTTTCTGAAAAATTTTGACGAAAGAAAATTCTCCTTTTGGTTCTCTTTAGATGCTACATGTTAAGACGTACACGCCACAACAATTCTTTTCGAGATACAACGTGTAGTTTTGGAGATAGAAGCTAATTTTGTACTATGCGTTATTTCTTCTCGTAAAGAGTTTCCAATGCGTACGTATATGTCTTTACTCTGCAAAACTGTATTTCCTTATGAAGTGGTATTCTTACATATCATTTCGAGAGAAAACTGTCCTGTGCCTTCTCTTTTGAGGCTACACACTTAGACATACACGCAACATGAAAGCTTTTCGACTTACAACGTGTTGTTTAGGAAAAACAAGATAATTTCGCACGATGCGGGATTTCCTTAAAACGTGATTTTCTGAAAAATTTTGACGAAAGAAAATTCTCCTTTTGGTTCTCTTTAGATGCTACATGTTAAGACGTACACGCCACAACAATTCTTTTCGAGATACAACGTGTAGTTTTGGAGATACAATCTAATTTTGTACTATGCGTTATTTCTTCTCGTAAAGAGTTTCCAATGCGTACGTATATGTCTTTACTCTGCAAAACTGTATTTCCTTATGAAGTGGTATTCTTACATATCCTTTCGAGAGAAAACTGTCCTGTGCCTTCTCTTTTGAGGCTACACACGTAGACATACACGCAACATGAAAGCTTTTCGACTTACAACGTGTTGTTTAGGAAAAACAAGATAATTTCGCACGATGCGGGATTTCCTTAAAACGTGATTTTCTGAAAAATTTTGACGAAAGAAAATTCTCCTTTTGGTTCTCTTTAGATGCTACATGTTAAGACGTACACGCCACAACAATTCTTTTCGAGATACAACGTGTAGTTTTGGAGATACAAGCTAATTTTGTACGATGCGTTATTTGTTCTCCTAAAGAGTTTCCAATGCGTACGTATATGTCTTTACTCTGCAAAACTGTATTTCCTTATGAAGTGGTATTCTTACATATCCTTTCGAGAGAAAACTGTCCTGTGCCTTCTCTTTTGAGGCTACACACTTAGACATACACGCAACATGAAAGCTTTTCGACTTACAACGTGTTGTTTAGGAAAAACAAGATAATTTCGCACGATGCGGGATTTCCTTAAAACTTGATTTTCTGAAAAATTTTGACGAAAGAAAATTCTCCTTTTGGTTCTCTTTAGATGCTACATGTTAAGACGTACACGCCACAACAATTCTTTTCGAGATACAACGTGTAGTTTTGGAGATACAAGCTAATTTTGTACTATGCGTTATTTCTTCTCGTAAAGAGTTTCCAATGCGTACGTATATGTCTTTACTCTGCAAAACTGTATTTCCTTATGAAGTGGTATTCTTACATATCCTTTCGAGAGAAAACTGTCCTGTGCCTTCTCTTTTGAGGCTACACACTTAGACATACACGCAACATGAAAGCTTTTCGACTTACAACGTGTTGTTTAGGAAAAACAAGATAATTTCGCACGATGCGGGATTTCCTTAAAACGTGATTTTCTGAAAAATTTTGACGAAAGAAAATTCTCCTTTTGGTTCTCTTTAGATGCTACATGTTAAGAAGTACACGCCACAACAATTCTTTTCGAGATACAACGTGTAGTTTTGGAGATACAAGCTAATTTTGTACTATGCGTTATTTCTTCTCATAAAGAGTTTCCAATGCGTACGTATATGTCTTTACTCTGCAAAACTGTATTTCCTTATGAAGTGGTATTCTTACATATCCTTTCGAGAGAAAACTGTCCTGTGCCTTCTCTTTTGAGGCTACACACTTAGACATACACGCAACATGAAAGCTTTTCGACTTACAACGTGTTGTTTAGGAAAAACAAGATAATTTCGCACGATGCGGGATTTCCTTAAAACTTGATTTTCTGAAAAATTTTGACGAAAGAAAATTCTCCTTTTGGTTCTCTTTAGATGCTACATGTTAAGACGTACACGCCACAACAATTGTTTTCGAGATACAACGTGTAGTTTTGGAGATACAAGCTAATTTTGTACTATGCGTTATTTCTTCTCGTAAAGAGTTTCCAATGCGTACGTATATGTCTTTACTCTGCAAAACTGTATTTCCTTATGAAGTGGTATTCTTACATATCCTTTCGAGAGAAAACTGTCCTGTGCCTTCTCTTTTGAGGCTACACACTTAGACATACACGCAACATGAAAGCTTTTCGACTTACAACGTGTTGTTTAGGAAAAACAAGATAATTTCGCACGATGCGGGATTTCCTTAAAACGTGATTTTCTGAAAAATTTTGACGAAAGAAAATTCTCCTTTTGGTTCTCTTTAGATGCTACATGTTAAGACGTACACGCCACAACAATTCTTTTCGAGATACAACGTGTAGTTTTGGAGATACAAGCTAATTTTGTACTATGCGTTATTTCTTCTCGTAAAGAGTTTCCAATGCGTACGTATATGTCTTTACTCTGCAAAACTGTATTTCCTTATGAAGTGGTATTCTTACATATCCTTTCGAGAGAAAACTGTCCTGTGCCTTCTCTTTTGAGGCTACACACTTAGACATACACGCAACATGAAAGCTTTTCGACTTACAACGTGTTGTTTAGGAAAAACAAGATAATTTCGCACGATGCGGGATTTCCTTAAAACGTGATTTTTGAAAAATTTTGACGAGAGAAAATTCTCCTTTTGGTTCTCTTTAGATGCTACATGTTAAGACGTACACGCCACAACAATTCTTTTCGCGATACAACGTGTAGTTTTGGAGATACAAGCTAATTTTGTACTATGCGTTATTTCTTCTCGTAAAGAGTTTCCAATGCGTACGTATATGTCTTTACTCTGCAAAACTGTATTTCCTTATGAAGTGGTATTCTTACATATCCTTTCGAGAGAAAACTGTCCTGTGCCTTCTCTTTTGAGGCTACACACTTAGACATACACGCAACATGAAAGCTTTTCGACTTACAACGTGTTGTTTAGGAAAAACAAGATAATTTCGCACGATGCGGGATTTCCTTAAAACGTGATTTTCTGAAAAATTTTGACGAAAGAAAATTCTCCTTTTGGTTCTCTTTAGATGCTACATGTTAAGACGTACACGCCACAACAATTCTTTTCGAGATACAACGTGTAGTTTTGGAGATACAAGCTAATTTTGTACGATGCGTTATTTCTTCTCGTAAAGAGTTTCCAATGCGTACGTATATGTCTTTACACTGCAAAACAGTATTTCCTTATGAAGTGGTATTCTTACATATCCTTTCGAGAGAAAACTGTCCTGTGCCTTCTCTTTTGAGGCTACACACTTAGACATACACGCAACATGAAAGCTTTTCGACTTACAACGTGTTGTTTAGGAAAAACAAGATAATTTCGCACGATGCGGGATTTCCTTAAAACGTGATTTTCTGAAAAATTTTGACGAAAGAAAATTCTCCTTTTGGTTCTCTTTAGATGCTACATGTTAAGACGTACACGCCACAACAATTCTTTTCGAGATACAACGTGTAGTTTTGGAGATACAAGCTAATTTTGTACGATGCCTTATTTCTTCTCGTAAAGAGTTTCCAATGCGTACGTATATGTCTTTACTCTGCAAAACTGTATTTCCTTATGAAGTGGTATTCTTACATATCCTTTCGAGAGAAAACTGTCCTGTGCCTTCTCTTTTGAGGCTACACACTTAGACATACACGCAACATGAAAGCTTTTCGACTTACAACGTGTTGTTTAGGAAAAACAAGATAATTTCGCACGATGCGGGATTTCCTTAAAACGTGATTTTCTGAAAAATTTTGACGAAAGAAAATTCTCCTTTTGGTTCTCTTTAGATGCTACATGTTAAGACGTAAACGCCACAACAATTCTTTTCGAGATACAACGTGTAGTTTTGGAGATACAAGCTAATTTTGTACTATGCGTTATTTCTTCTCGTAAAGAGTTTCCAATGCGTACGTATATGTCTTTACTCTGCAAAACTGTATTTCCTTATGAAGTGGTATTCTTACATATCCTTTCGAGAGAAAACTGTCCTGTGCCTTCTCTTTTGAGGCTACACACTTAGACATACACGCAACATGAAAGCTTTTCGACTTACAACGTGTTCTTTAGGAAAAACAAGATAATTTCGCACGATGCGGGATTTCCTTAAAACGTGATTTTCTGAAAAATTTTGACGAAAGAAAATTCTCCTTTTGGTTCTCTTTAGATGCTACATGTTAAGACGTACACGCCACAACAATTCTTTTCGAGATACAACGTGTAGTTTTGGAGATACAAGCTAATTTTGTACGATGCGTTATTTCTTCTCGTAAAGAGTTTCCAATGCGTACGTATATGTCTTTACTCTGCAAAACTGTATTTCCTTATGAAGTGGTATTCTTACATATCCTTTCGAGAGAAAACTGTCCTGTGCCTTCTCTTTTGAGGCTACACACTTAGACATACACGCAACATGAAAGCTTTTCGACTTACAACGTGTTGTTTAGGAAAAACAAGATAATTTCGCACGATGCGGGATTTCCTTAAAACGTGATTTTCTGAAAAATTTTGACGAAAGAAAATTCTCCTTTTGGTTCTCTTTAGATGCTACATGTTAAGACGTACACGCCACAACAATTCTTTTCGAGATACAACGTGTAGTTTTGGAGATACAAGCTAATTTTGTACTATGCGTTATTTCTTCTCGTAAAGAGTTTCCAATGCGTACGTATATGTCTTTACTCTGCAAAACTGTATTTCCTTATGAAGTGGTATTCTTACATATCCTTTCGAGAGAAAACTGTCCTGTGCCTTCTCTTTTGAGGCTACACACTTAGACATACACGCAACATGAAAGCTTTTCGACTTACAACGTGTTGTTTAGGAAAAACAAGATAATTTCGCACGATGCGGGATTTCCTTAAAACGTGATTTTCTGAAAAATTTTGACGAAAGAAAATTCTCCTTTTGGTTCTCTTTAGATGCTACATGTTAAGACGTACACACCACAACAATTCTTTTCGAGATACAACGTGTAGTTTTGGAGATACAAGCTAATTTTGTACGATGCGTTATTTCTTTTCGTAAAGAGTTTCCAATGCGTACGTATATGTCTTTACTCTGCAAAACTGTATTTCCTTATGAAGTGGTATTCTTACATATCCTTTCGAGAGAAAACTGTCCTGTGCCTTCTATTTTGAGGCTACACACTTAGACATACACGCAACATGAAAGCTTTTCGACTTACAACGTGTTGTTTAGGAAAAACAAGATAATTTCGCACGATGCGGGATTTCCTTAAAACGTGATTTTCTGAAAAATTTTGACGAAAGAAAATTCTCCTTTTGGTTCTCTTTAGATGCTACATCTTAAGACGTACACGCCACAACAATTCTTTTCGAGATACAACGTGTAGTTTTGGAGATACAAGCTAATTTTGTACGATGCGTTATTTCTTCTCGTAAAGAGTTTCCAATGCGTACGTATATGTCTTTACTCTGCAAAACTGTATTTCCTTATGAAGTGGTATTCTTACATATCCTTTCGAGAGAAAACTGTCCTGTGCCTTCTCTTTTGAGGCTACACACTTAGACATACACGCAACATGAAAGCTTTTCGACTTACAACGTGTTGTTTAGGAAAAACAAGATAATTTCGCACGATGCGGGATTTCCTTAAAACGTGATTTTCTGAAAAATTTTGACGAAAGAAAATTCTCCTTTTGGTTCTCTTTAGATGCTACATGTTAAGACGTACACGCCACAACAATTCTTTTCGAGATACAACGTGTAGTTTTGGAGATACAAGCTAATTTTGTACTATGCGTTATTTCTTCTCGTAAAGAGTTTCCAATGCATACGTATATGTCTTTACTCTGCAAAACTGTATTTCCTTATGAAGTGGTATTCTTACATATCCTTTCGAGAGAAAACTGTCCTGTGCCTTCTCTTTTGAGGCTACACACTTAGACATACACGCAACATGAAAGCTTTTCGACTTACAACGTTTTGTTTAGGAAAAACAAGATAATTTCGCACGATGCGGGATTTCCTTAAAACGTGATTTTCTGAAAAATTTTGACGAAAGAAAATTCTCCTTTTGGTTCTCTTTAGATGCTACATGTTAAGACGTACACGCCACAACAATTCTTTTCGAGATACAACGTGTAGTTTTGGAGATACAAGCTAATTTTGTACTATGCGTTATTTCTTCTCGTAAAGAGTTTCCAATGCGTACGTATATGTCTTTACTCTGCAAAACTGTATTTCCTTATGAAGTGGTATTCTTACATATCCTTTCGAGAGAAAACTGTCCTGTGCCTTCTCTTTTGAGGCTACACACTTAGACATACACGCAACATGAAAGCTTTTCGACTTACAACGTGTGGTTTAGGAAAAACAAGATAATTTCGCACGATGCGGGATTTCCTTAAAACGTGATTTTCTGAAAAATTTTGACGAAAGAAAATTCTCCTTTTGGTTCTCTTTAGATGCTACATGTTAAGACGTACACGCCACAACAATTCTTTTCGAGATACAACGTGTAGTTTTGGAGATACAAGCTAATTTTGTACTATGCGTTATTTCTTCTCGTAAAGATTTTCCAATGCGTACGTATATGTCTTTACTCTGCAAAACAGTATTTCCTTATGAAGTGGTATTCTTACATATCCTTTCGAGAGAAAACTGTCCTGTGCCTTCTCTTTTGAGGCTACACACTTAGACATACACGCAACATGAAAGCTTTTCGACTTACAACGTGTTCTTTAGGAAAAACAAGATAATTTCGCACGATGCGGGATTTCCTTAAAACGTGATTTTCTGAAAAATTTTGACGAAAGAAAATTCTCCTTTTGGTTCTCTTTAGATGCTACATGTTAAGACGTACACGCCACAACAATTCTTTTCGAGATACAACGTGTAGTTTTGGAGATACAAGCTAATTTTGTACGATGCGTTATTTCTTCTCGTAAAGAGTTTCCAATGCGTACGTATATGTCTTTACTCTGCAAAACTGTATTTCCTTATGAAGTGGTATTCTTACATATCCTTTCGAGAGAAAACTGTCCTGTGCCTTCTCTTTTGAGGCTACACACTTAGACATACACGCAACATGAAAGCTTTTCGACTTACAACGTGTTGTTTAGGAAAAACAATATAATTTCGCACGATGCGGGATTTCCTTAAAACGTGATTTTCTGAAAAATTTTGACGAAAGAAAATTCTCCTTTTGGTTCTCTTTAGATGCTACATGTTAAGACGTACACGCCACAACAATTCTTTTCGAGATACAACGTGTAGTTTTGGAGATACAAGCTAATTTTGTACTATGCGTTATTTCTTCTCGTAAAGAGTTTCCAATGCGTACGTATATGTCTTTACTCTGCAAAACTGTATTTCCTTATGAAGTGGTATTCTTACATATCCTTTCGAGAGAAAACTGTCCTGTGCCTTCTCTTTTGAGGCTACACACTTAGACATACACGCAACATGAAAGCTTTTCGACTTACAACGTGTTCTTTAGGAAAAACAAGATAATTTCGCACGATGCGGGATTTCCTTAAAACGTGATTTTCTGAAAAATTTTGACGAAAGAAAATTCTCCTTTTGGTCCTCTTTAGATGCTACATGTTATGACGTACACGCCACAACAATTCTTTTCGAGATACAACGTGTAGTTTTGGAGATACATGCTAATTTTGTACTATGCGTTATTTCTTCTCGTAAAGAGTTTCCAATGCGTACGTATATGTCTTTACTCTGCAAAACTGTATTTCCTTATGAAGTGGTATTCTTACATATCCTTTCGAGAGAAAACTGTCCTGTGCCTTCTCTTTTGAGGCTGCACACTTACACATACACGCAACATGAAAGCTTTTCGACTTACAACGTGTTGTTTAGGAAAAACAAGATAATTTCGCACGATGCGGGATTTCCTTAAAACGTGATTTTCTGAAAAATTTTGACGAAAGAAAATTCTCCTTTTGGTTCTCTTTAGATGCTACATGTTAAGACGTACACGCCACAACAATTCTTTTCGAGATACAACGTGTAGTTTTGGAGATACAAGCTAATTTTGTACTATGCGTTATTTCTTCTCGTAAAGAGTTTCCAATGCGTACGTATATGTGTTTACTCTGCAAAACTGTATTTCCTTATGAAGTGGTATTCTTACATATCCTTTCGAGAGAAAACTGTCCTGTGCCTTCTCTTTTGAGGCTACACACTTAGACATACACGCAACATGAAAGCTTTTCGACTTACAACGTGTTGTTTAGGAAAAACAAGGTAATTTCGCACGATGCGGGATTTCCTTAAAACGTGATTTTCTGAAAAATTTTGACGAAAGAAAATTCTCCTTTTGGTTCTCTTTAGATGCTACATGTTAAGACGTACACGCCACAACAATTCTTTTCGAGATACAACGTGTAGTTTTGGAGATACAAGCTAATTTTGTACTATGCGTTATTTCTTCTCGTAAAGAGTTTCCAATGCGTACGTATATGTCTTTACTCTGCAAAACTGTATTTCCTTATGAAGTGGTATTCTTACATATCCTTTCGAGAGAAAACTGTCCTGTGCCTTCTCTTTTGAGGCTACACACTTAGACATACACGCAACATGAAAGCTTTTCGACTTACAACGTGTTGTTTAGGAAAAACAAGATAATTTCGCACGATGCGGGATTTCCTTAAAACGTGATTTTCTGAAAAATTTTGACGAAAGAAAATTCTCCTTTTGGTTCTCTTTAGATGCTACATGTTAAGACGTACACGCCACAACAATTCTTTTCGAGATACAACGTGTAGTTTTGGAGATACAAGCTAATTTTGTACGATGCGTTATTTCTTCTCGTAAAGAGTTTCCAATGCGTACGTATATGTCTTTACTCTGCAAAACTGTATTTCCTTATGAAGTGGTATTCTTACATATCCTTTCGAGAGAAAACTGTCCTGTGCCTTCTCTTTTGAGGCTACACACTTAGACATACACGCAACATGAAAGCTTTTCGACTTACAACGTGTTGTTTAGGAAAAACAAGATAATTTCGCACGATGCGGGATTTCCTTAAAACGTAATTTTCTGAAAAATTTTGACGAAAGAAAATTCTCCTTTTGGTTCTCTTTAGATGCTACATGTTAAGACGTACACGCCACAACAATTCTTTTCGAGATACAACGTGTAGTTTTGGAGATACAAGCTAATTTTGTACGATGCCTTATTTCTTCTCGTAAAGAGTTTCCAATGCATACGTATATGTCTTTACTCTGCAAAACTGTATTTCCTTATGAAGTGGTATTCTTACATATCCTTTCGAGAGAAAACTGTCCTGTGCCTTCTCTTTTGAGGCTACACACTTAGACATACACGCAACATGAAAGCTTTTCGACTTACAACGTGTTGTTTAGGAAAAACAAGATAATTTCGCACGATGCGGGATTTCCTTAAAACGTGATTTTCTGAAAAATTTTGACGAAAGAAAATTCTCCTTTTGGTTCTCTTTAGATGCAACATGTTAAGACGTACACGCCACAACAATTCTTTTCGCGATACAACGTGTAGTTTTGGAGATACAAGCTAATTTTGTACTATGCGTTATTTCTTCTCGTAAAGAGTTTCCAATGCGTACGTATATGTCTTTACTCTGCAAAACTGTATTTCCTTATGAAGTGGTATTCTTACATATCCTTTCGAGAGAAAACTGTCCTGTGCCTTCTCTTTTGAGGCTACACACTTAGACATACACGCAACATGAAAGCTTTTCGACTTACAACGTGTTCTTTAGGAAAAACAAGATAATTTCGCACGATGCGGGATTTCCTTAAAACGTGATTTTCTGAAAAATTTTGACGAAAGAAAATTCTCCTTTTGGTTCTCTTTAGATGCTACATGTTATGACGTACACGCCACAACAATTCTTTTCGAGATACAACGTGTAGTTTTGGAGATACAAGCTAATTTTGTACTATGCGTTATTTCTTCTCGTAAAGTGTTTCCAATGCGTACGTATATGTCTTTACTCTGCAAAACAGTATTTCCTTATGAAGTGGTATTCTTACATATCCTTTCGAGAGAAAACTGTCCTGTGCCTTCTCTTTTGAGGCTACACACTTAGACATACACGCAACATGAAAGCTTTTCGACTTACAACGTGTTGTTTAGGAAAAACAAGATAATTTCGCACGATGCGGGATTTCCTTAAAACGTAATTTTCTGAAAAATTTTGACGAAAGAAAATTCTCCTTTTGGTTCTCTTTAGATGCTACATGTTAAGAAGTACACGCCACAACAATTCTTTTCGAGATACAACGTGTAGTTTTGGAGATACAAGCTAATTTTGTACGATGCCTTATTTCTTCTCGTAAAGAGTTTCCAATGCGTACGTATATGTCTTTACTCTGCAAAACTGTATTTCCTTATGAAGTGGTATTCTTACATATCCTTTCGAGAGAAAACTGTCCTGTGCCTTCTCTTTTGAGGCTACACACTTAGACATACACGCAACATGAAAGCTTTTCGACTTACAACGTGTTGTTTAGGAAAAACAAGATAATTTCGCACGATGCGGGATTTCCTTAAAACGTGATTTTCTGAAAAATTTTGACGAAAGAAAATTCTCCTTTTGGTTCTCTTTAGATGCTACATGTTAAGACGTACACGCCACAACAATTCTTTTCGAGATACAACGTGTAGTTTTGGAGATACAAGCTAATTTTGTACTATGCGTTATTTCTTCTCGTAAAGAGTTTCCAATGCGTACGTATATGTGTTTACTCTGCAAAACTGTATTTCCTTATGAAGTGGTATTCTTACATATCCTTTCGAGAGAAAACTGTCCTGTGCCTTCTCTTTTGAGGCTACACACTTAGACATACACGCAACATGAAAGCTTTTCGACTTACAACGTGTTGTTTAGGAAAAACAAGATAATTTCGCACGATGCGGGATTTCCTTAAAACGTAATTTTCTGAAAAATTTTGACGAAAGAAAATTCTCCTTTTGGTTCTCTTTAGATGCTACATGTTAAGACGTACACGCCACAACAATTCTTTTCGAGATACAACGTGTAGTTTTAGAGATACAAGCTAATTTTGTACGATGCCTTATTTCTTCTCGTAAAGAGTTTCCAATGCATACGTATATGTCTTTACTCTGCAAAACTGTATTTCCTTATGAAGTGGTATTCTTACATATCCTTTCGAGAGAAAACTGTCCTGTGCCTTCTCTTTTGAGGCTACACACTTGGACATACACGCAACATGAAAGCTTTTCGACTTACAACGTGTTGTTTAGGAAAAACAAGATAATTTCGCACGATGCGGGATTTCCTTAAAACGTGATTTTCTGAAAAATTTTGACGAAAGAAAATTCTCCTTTTGGTTCTCTTTAGATGCTACATGTTAAGACGTACACGCCACAACAATTCTTTTCGAGATACAACGTGTAGTTTTGGAGATACAAGCTAATTTTGTACTATGCGTTATTTCTTCTCGTAAAGAGTTTCCAATGCGTACGTATATGTCTTTACTCTGCAAAACTGTATTTCCTTATGAAGTGGTATTCTTACATATCCTTTCGAGAGAAAACTGTCCTGTGCCTTCTCTTTTGAGGCTACACACTTAGACATACACGCAACATGAAAGCTTTTCGACTTACAACGTGTTGTTTAGGAAAAACAAGATAATTTCGCACGATGCGGGATTTCCTTAAAACGTAATTTTCTGAAAAATTTTGACGAAAGAAAATTCTCCTTTTGGTTCTCTTTAGATGCTACATGTTAAGACGTACACGCCACAACAATTCTTTTCGAGATACAACGTGTAGTTTTGGAGATACAAGCTAATTTTGTACGATGCCTTATTTCTTCTCGTAAAGAGTTTCCAATGCATACGTATATGTCTTTACTCTGCAAAACTGTATTTCCTTATGAAGTGGTATTCTTACATATCCTTTCGAGAGAAAACTGTCCTGTGCCTTCTCTTTTGAGGCTACACACTTGGACATACACGCAACATGAAAGCTTTTCGACTTACAACGTGTTGTTTAGGAAAAACAAGATAATTTCGCACGATGCGGGATTTCCTTAAAACGTGATTTTCTGAAAAATTTTGACGAAAGAAAATTCTCCTTTTGGTTCTCTTTAGATGCTACATGTTAAGACGTACACGCCACAAACAATTCTTTTCGAGATACAACGTGTAGTTTTGGAGATACAAGCTAATTTTGTACTATGCGTTATTTCTTCTCGTAAAGAGTTTCCAATGCGTACGTATATGTCTTTACTCTGCAAAACTGTATTTCCTTATGAAGTGGTATTCTTACATATCCTTTCGAGAGAAAACTGTCCTGTGCCTTCTCTTTTGAGGCTACACACTTAGACATACACGCAACATGAAAGCTTTTCGACTTACAACGTGTTGTTTAGGAAAAACAAGATAATTTCGCACGATGCGGGATTTCCTTAAAACGTGATTTTCTGAAAAATTTTGACGAAAGAAAATTCTCCTTTTGGTTCTCTTTAGATGCTACATGTTAAGACGTACACGCCACAACAATTCTTTTCGAGATACAACGTGTAGTTTTGGAGATACAAGCTAATTTTGTACTATGCGTTATTTCTTCTCGTAAAGAGTTTCCAATGCGTACGTATATGTCTTTACTCTGCAAAACTGTATTTCCTTATGAAGTGGTATTCTTACATATCCTTTCGAGAGAAAACTGTCCTGTGCCTTCTCTTTTGAGGCTACACACTTAGACATACACGCAACATGAAAGCTTTTCGACTTACAACGTGTTGTTTAGGAAAAACAAGATAATTTCGCACGATGCGGGATTTCCTTAAAACGTGATTTTCTGAAAAATTTTGACGAAAGAAAATTCTCCTTTTGGTTCTCTTTAGATGCTACATGTTAAGACGTACACGCCACAACAATTCTTTTCGAGATACAACGTGTAGTTTTGGAGATACAAGCTAATTTTGTACTATGCGTTATTTCTTCTCGTAAAGAGTTTCCAATGCGTACGTATATGTCTTTACTCTGCAAAACTGTATTTCCTTATGAAGTGGTATTCTTACATATCCTTTCGAGAGAAAACTGTCCTGTGCCTTCTCTTTTGAGGCTACACACTTAGACATACACGCAACATGAAAGCTTTTCGACTTACAACGTGTTGTTTAGGAAAAACAAGATAATTTCGCACGATGCGGGATTTCCTTAAAACGTGATTTTCTGAAAAATTTTGACGAAAGAAAATTCTCCTTTTGGTTCTCTTTAGATGCTACATGTTAAGACGTACACACCACAACAATTCTTTTCGAGATACAACGTGTAGTTTTGGAGATACAAGCTAATTTTGTACGATGCGTTATTTCTTCTCGTAAAGAGTTTCCAATGCGTACGTATATGTCTTTACTCTGCAAAACTGTATTTCCTTATGAAGTGGTATTCTTACATATCCTTTCGAGAGAAAACTGTCCTGTGCCTTCTATTTTGAGGCTACACACTTAGACATACACGCAACATGAAAGCTTTTCGACTTACAACGTGTTGTTTAGGAAAAACAAGATAATTTCGCACGATGCGGGATTTCCTTAAAACGTGATTTTCTGAAAAATTTTGACGAAAGAAAATTCTCCTTTTGGTTCTCTTTAGATGCTACATCTTAAGACGTACACGCCACAACAATTCTTTTCGAGATACAACGTGTAGTTTTGGAGATACAAGCTAATTTTGTACGATGCGTTATTTCTTCTCGTAAAGAGTTTCCAATGCGTACGTATATGTCTTTACTCTGCAAAACTGTATTTCCTTATGAAGTGGTATTCTTACATATCCTTTCGAGAGAAAACTGTCCTGTGCCTTCTCTTTTGAGGCTACACACTTAGACATACACGCAACATGAAAGCTTTTCGACTTACAACGTGTTGTTTAGGAAAAACAAGATAATTTCGCACGATGCGGGATTTCCTTAAAACGTGATTTTCTGAAAAATTTTGACGAAAGAAAATTCTCCTTTTGGTTCTCTTTAGATGCTACATGTTAAGACGTACACGCCACAACAATTCTTTTCGAGATACAACGTGTAGTTTTGGAGATACAAGCTAATTTTGTACTATGCGTTATTTCTTCTCGTAAAGAGTTTCCAATGCATACGTATATGTCTTTACTCTGCAAAACTGTATTTCCTTATGAAGTGGTATTCTTACATATCCTTTCGAGAGAAAACTGTCCTGTGCCTTCTCTTTTGAGGCTACACACTTAGACATACACGCAACATGAAAGCTTTTCGACTTACAACGTGTTGTTTAGGAAAAACAAGATAATTTCGCACGATGCGGGATTTCCTTAAAACGTGATTTTCTGAAAAATTTTGACGAAAGAAAATTCTCCTTTTGGTTCTCTTTAGATGCTACATGTTAAGACGTACACGCCACAACAATTCTTTTCGAGATACAACGTGTAGTTTTGGAGATACAAGCTAATTTTGTACTATGCGTTATTTCTTCTCGTAAAGAGTTTCCAATGCGTACGTATATGTGTTTACTCTGCAAAACTGTATTTCCTTATGAAGTGGTATTCTTACATATCCTTTCGAGAGAAAACTGTCCTGTGCCTTCTCTTTTGAGGCTACACACTTAGACATACACGCAACATGAAAGCTTTTCGACTTACAACGTGTTGTTTAGGAAAAACAAGATAATTTCGCACGATGCGGGATTTCCTTAAAACGTGATTTTCTGAAAAATTTTGACGAAAGAAAATTCTCCTTTTGGTTCTCTTTAGATGCTACATGTTAAGACGTACACCGCCACAACAATTCTTTTCGAGATACAACGTGTAGTTTTGGAGATACAAGCTAATTTTGTACTATGCGTTATTTCTTCTCGTAAAGAGTTTCCAATGCGTACGTATATGTCTTTACTCTGCAAAACAGTATTTCCTTATGAAGTGGTATTCTTACATATCCTTTCGAGAGAAAACTGTCCTGTGCCTTCTCTTTTGAGGCTACACACTTAGACATACACGCAACATGAAAGCTTTTCGACTTACAACGTGTTGTTTAGGAAAAACAAGATAATTTCGCACGATGCGGGATTTCCTTAAAAACGTGATTTTCTGAAAAATTTTGACGAAAGAAAATTCTCCTTTTGGTTCTCTTTAGATGCTACATGTTAAGACGTACACGCCACAACAATTCTTTTCGAGATACAACGTGTAGTTTTGGAGATACAAGCTAATTTTGTACTATGCGTTATTTCTTCTCGTAAAGAGTTTCCAATGCGTACGTATATGTCTTTACTCTGCAAAACTGTATTTCCTTATGAAGTGGTATTCTTACATATCCTTTCGAGAGAAAACTGTCCTGTGCCTTCTCTTTTGAGGCTACACATTTAGACATACACGCAACATGAAAGCTTTTCGACTTACAACGTGTTGTTTAGGAAAAACAAGATAATTTCGCACGATGCGGGATTTCCTTAAAACGTAATTTTCTGAAAAATTTTGACGAAAGAAAATTCTCCTTTTGGTTCTCTTTAGATGCTACATGTTAAGACGTACACGCCACACACAATTCTTTTCGAGATACAACGTGTAGTTTTGGAGATACAAGCTAATTTTGTACTATGCGTTATTTCTTCTCGTAAAGAGTTTCCAATGCATACGTATATGTCTTTACTCTGCAAAACTGTATTTCCTTATGAAGTGGTATTCTTACATATCCTTTCGAGAGAAAACTGTCCTGTGCCTTCTCTTTTGAGGCTACACACTTAGACATACACGCAACATGAAAGCTTTTCGACTTACAACGTGTTGTTTAGGAAAAACAAGATAATTTCGCACGATGCGGGATTTCCTTAAAACGTAATTTTCTGAAAAATTTTGACGAAAGAAAAATTCTCCTTTTGGTTTTCTTTAGATGCTACATGTTAAGACGTACACGCCACAACAATTCTTTTCGAGATACAACGTGTAGTTTTGGAGATACAAGCTAATTTTGTACGATGCCTTATTTCTTCTCGTAAAGAGTTTCCAATGCGTACGTATATGTCTTTTACTCTGCAAAAACTGTATTTCTTTATGAACTGGTATTCTTACATATCCTTTCGAGAGAAAAACTGTCCTGTGCCTTCTCTTTTGAGGCTACACACTTAGACATACACGCAACATGAAAGCTTTTCGACTTACAACGTGTTGTTTAGGAAAAAACAAGATAATTTCGCACGATGCGGGATTTCCATAAAACGTGATTTTCTGAAAAATTTTGACGAAAGAAAATTCTCCTTTTGGTTCTCTTTAGATGCTACATCTTAAGACGTACACGCCACAAACAATTCTTTTCGAGATACAACGTGTAGTTTTGGAGATACAAGCTAATTTTGTACGATGCGTTATTTCTTCTCGTAAAGAGTTTCCAATGCGTACGTATATGTCTTTACTCTGCAAAACTGTATTTTCCTTATGAAGTGGTATTCTTACATATCCTTTCGAGAGAAAACTGTCCTGTGCCTTCTCTTTTGAGGCTACACACTTAGACATACACGCAACATGAAAGCTTTTCGACTTACAACGTGTTGTTTAGGAAAAACAAGATAATTTCGCACGATGCGGGATTTCCTTAAAACGTGATTTTCTGAAAAATTTTGAGGAAAGAAAATTCTCCTTTTGGTTCTCTTTAGATGCTTCATGTTAAGACGTACACGCCACAACAATTCTTTTCGAGATACAACGTGTAGTTTTGGAGATACAAGCTAATTTTGTACTTTGCGTTATTTCTTCTCGTAAAGAGTTTCCAATGCGTACGTATATGTCTTTACTCTGCAAAACAGTATTTCCTTATGAAGTGGTATTCTTACATATCCTTTCGAGAGAAAACTGTCCTGTGCCTTCTCTTTTGAGGCTACACACTTAGACATACACGCAACATGAAAGCTTTTCGACTTACAACGTGTTGTTTAGGAAAAACAAGATAATTTCGCACGATGCGGGATTTCCTTAAAACGTAATTTTCTGAAAAATTTTGACGAAAGAAAATTCTCCTTTTGGTTCTCTTTAGATGCTACATGTTAAGACGTACACGCCACAACAATTCTTTTCGAGATACAACGTGTAGTTTTGGAGATACAAGCTAATTTTGTACGATGCGTTATTTCTTCTCGTAAAGAGTTTCCAATGCGTACGTATATGTCTTTACTCTGCAAAACTGTATTTCCTTATGAAGTGGTATTCTTACATATCCTTTCGAGAGAAAACTGTCCTGTGCCTTCTCTTTTGAGGCTACACACTTAGACATACACGCAACATGAAAGCTTTTCGACTTACAACGTGTTGTTTAGGAAAAACAAGATAATTTCGCACGATGCGGGATTTCCTTAAAACGTGATTTTCTGAAAAATTTTGACGAAAGAAAATTCTCCTTTTGGTTCTCTTTAGATGCTACATGTTAAGACGTACACGCCACAACAATTCTTTTCGAGATACAACGTGTAGTTTTGGAGATACAAGCTAATTTTGTACTATGCGTTATTTCTTCTCGTAAAGAGTTTCCAATGCGTACGTATATGTCTTTACTCTGCAAAACTGTATTTCCTTATGAAGTGGTATTCTTACATATCCTTTCGAGAGAAAACTGTCCTGTGCCTTCTCTTTTGAGGCTACACACTTAGACATACACGCAACATGAAAGCTTTTCGACTTACAACGTGTTGTTTAGGAAAAACAAGATAATTTCGCACGATGCGGGATTTCCTTAAAACGTAATTTTCTGAAAAATTTTGACGAAAGAAAATTCTCCTTTTGGTTCTCTTTAGATGCTACATGTTAAGACGTACACGCCACAACAATTCTTTTCGAGATACAACGTGTAGTTTTGGAGATACAAGCTAATTTTGTACGATGCCTTATTTCTTCTCGTAAAGAGTTTCCAATGCGTACGTATATGTCTTTACTCTGCAAAACTGTATTTCCTTATGAAGTGGTATTCTTACATATCCTTTCGAGAGAAAACTGTCCTGTGCCTTCTCTTTTGAGGCTACACACTTAGACATACACGCAACATGAAAGCTTTTCGACTTACAACGTGTTCTTTAGGAAAAACAAGATAATTTCGCACGATGCGGGATTTCCTTAAAACGTGATTTTCTGAAAAATTTTGACGAAAGAAAATTCTCCTTTTGGTTCTCTTTAGATGCTACATGTTAAGACGTACACGCCACAACAATTCTTTTCGAGATACAACGTGTAGTTTTGGAGATACAAGCTAATTTTTTACGATGCGTTATTTCTTCTCGTAAAGAGTTTCCAATGCGTACGTATATGTCTTTACTCTGCAAAACTGTATTTCCTTATGAAGTGGTATTCTTACATATCCTTTCGAGAGAAAACTGTCCTGTGCCTTCTCTTTTGAGGCTACACACTTAGACATACACGCAACATGAAAGCTTTTCGACTTACAACGTGTTGTTTAGGAAAAACAAGATAATTTCGCACGATGCGGGATTTCCTTAAAACGTGATTTTCTGAAAAATTTTGACGAAAGAAAATTCTCCTTTTGGTTCTCTTTAGATGCTACATGTTAAGACGTACACGCCACAACAATTCTTTTCGAGATACAATGTGTAGTTTTGGAGATACAAGCTAATTTTGTACTATGCGTTATTTCTTCTCGTAAAGAGTTTCCAATGCGTACGTATATGTCTTTACTCTGCAAAACTGTATTTCCTTATGAAGTGATATTCTTACATATCCTTTCGAGAGAAAACTGTCCTGTGCCTTCTCTTTTGAGGCTACACACTTAGACATACACGCAACATGAAAGCTTTTCGACTTTCAACGTGTTGTTTAGGAAAAACAAGATAATTTCGCACGATGCGGGATTTCCTTAAAACGTGATTTTCTGAAAAATTTTGACGAAAGAAAATTCTCCTTTTGGTTCTCTTTAGATGCTACATGTTAAGACGTACACGCCACAACAATTCTTTTCGAGATACAACGTGTAGTTTTGGAGATACAAGCTAATTTTGTACGATGCGTTATTTCTTCTCGTAAAGAGTTTCCAATGCGTACGTATATGTCTTTACTCTGCAAAACTGTATTTCCTTATGAAGTGGTATTCTTACATATCCTTTCGAGAGAAAACTGTCCTGTGCCTTCTCTTTTGAAGCTACACACTTGGATATACACGCAACATGAAAGCTTTTCGACTTACAACGTGTTGTTTAGGAAAAACAAGATAATTTCGCACGATGCGGGATTTCCTTAAAACGTGATTTTCTGAAAAATTTTGACGAAAGAAAATTCTCCTTTTGGTTCTCTTTAGATGCTACATGTTAAGACGTACACGCCACAACAATTCTTTTCGAGATACAACGTGTAGTTTTGGAGATACAAGCTAATTTTGTACGATGCGTTATTTCTACTCGTAAAGAGTTTCCAATGCGTACGTATATGTCTTTACTCGGCAAAACTGTATTTCCTTATGAAGTGGTATTCTTACATATCCTTTCGAGAGAAAACTGTCCTGTGCCTTCTCTTTTGAGGCTACACACTTAGACATACACGCAACATGAAAGCTTTTCGACTTACAACGTGTTGTTTAGGAAAAACAAGATAATTTCGCACGATGCGGGATTTCCTTAAAACGTGATTTTCTGAAAAATTTTGACGAAAGAAAATTCTCCTTTTGGTTCTCTTTAGATGCTACATGTTAAGACGTACACGCCACAACAATTCTTTTCGAGATACAACGTGTAGTTTTGGAGATACAAGCTAATTTTGTACGATGCGTTATTTCTTCTCGTAAAGAGTTTCCAATGCGTACGTATAAGTCTTTACTCGGCAAAACTGTATTTCCTTATGAAGTGGTATTCTTACATATCCTTTCGAGAGAAAACTGTCCTGTGCCTTCTCTTTTGAGGCTACACACTTAGACATACACGCCACATGAAAGCTTTTCGACTTACAACGTGTTGTTTAGGAAAAACAAGATAATTTCGCACGATGCGGGATTTCCTTAAAACGTGATTTTCTGAAAAATTTTGACGAAAGAAAATTCTCCTTTTGGTTCTCTTTAGATGCTACATGTTAAGACGTACACGCCACAACAATTCTTTTCGAGATACAACTTGTAGTTTTGGAGATACAAGCTAATTTTGTACTATGCGTTATTTCTTCTCGTAAAGAGTTTCCAATGCGTACGTATATGTCTTTACTCTGCAAAACTGTATTTCCTTATGAAGTGGTATTCTTACATATCCTTTCGAGAGAAAACTGTCCTGTGCCTTCTCTTTTGAGGCTACACACTTAGACATACACGCAACATGAAAGCTTTTCGACTTACAACGTGTTGTTTAGGAAAAACAAGATAATTTCGCACGATGCGGGATTTCCTTAAAACGTGATTTTCTGAAAAATTTTGACGAAAGAAAATTCTCCTTTTGGTTCTCTTTAGATGCTACATGTTAAGACGTACACGCCACAACAATTCTTTTCGAGATACAACGTGTAGTTTTGGAGATACAAGCTAATTTTGTACTATGCGTTATTTCTTCTCGTAAAGAGTTTCCAATGCGTACGTATATGTCTTTACTCTGCAAAACTGTATTTCCTTATGAAGTGGTATTCTTACATATCCTTTCGAGAGAAAACTGTCCTGTGCCTTCTCTTTTGAGGCTACACACTTAGACATACACGCAACATGAAAGCTTTTCGACTTACAACGTGTTGTTTAGGAAAAACAAGATAATTTCGCACGATGCGGGATTTCCTTAAAACGTGATTTTCTGAAAAATTTTGACGAAAGAAAATTCTCCTTTTGGTTCTCTTTAGATGCTACATGTTAAGACGTACACGCCACAACAATTCTTTTCGAGATACAACGTGTAGTTTTGGAGATACAAGCTAATGTTGTACGATGCGTTATTTCTTCTCGTAAAGAGTTTCCAATGCGTACATATATGTCTTTACTCTGCAAAACTGTATTTCCTTATGAAGTGGTATTCTTACATATCCTTTCGAGAGAAAACTGTCCTGTGCCTTCTCTTTTGAAGCTACACACTTAGACATACACGCAACATGAAAGCTTTTCGACTTACAACGTGTTGTTTAGGAAAAACAAGATAATTTCGCACGATGCGGGATTTAATTAAAACGTGATTTTCTGAAAAATTTTGACGAAAGAAAATTCTCCTTTTGGTTCTCTTTAGATGCTACATGTAAAGACGTACACGCCACAACAATTCTTTTCGAGATACAACGTGTAGTTTTGGAGATACAAGCTAATTTTGTACAATGCGTTATTTCTTCTCTTAAAGAGTTTCCAATGCGTACGTATAAGTCTTTACTCTGCAAAACTGTATTTCCTTATGAAGTGGTATTCTTATATATCCTTTCGAGAGAAAACTGTCCTGTGCCTTCTCTTTTGAGGCTACACACTTAGACATACACGCAACATGAAAGCTTTTCGACTTACAACGTGTTGTTTAGGAAAAACAAGATAATTTCGCACGATGCGGGATTTCCTTAAAACGTGATTTTCTGAAAAATTTTGACGAAAGAAAATTCTCCTTTTGGTTCTCTTCAGATGCTACATGTTAAGACGTACACGCCACAACAATTCTTTTCGAGATACAACGTGTAGTTTTGGAGATACAAGCTAATTTTGTACGATGCCTTATTTCTTCTCGTAAAGAGTTTCCAATGCGTACGTATATGTCTTTACTCTGCAAAACTGTATTTCCTTATGAAGTGGTATTCTTACATATCCTTTCGAGAGAAAACTGTCCTGTGCCTTCTCTTTTGAGGCTACACACTTAGACATACACGCAACATGAAAGCTTTTCGACTTACAACGTGTTGTTTAGGAAAAACAAGATAATTTCGCACGATGCGGGATTTCCTTAAAACGTAATTTTCTGAAAAATTTTGACGAAAGAAAATTCTCCTTTTGGTTCTCTTTAGATGCTACATGTTAAGACGTACACGCCACAACAATTCTTTTCGAGATACAACGTGTAGTTTTGGAGATACAAGCTAATTTTGTACGATGCCTTATTTCTTCTCGTAAAGAGTTTCCAATGCATACGTATATGTCTTTACTCTGCAAAAATGTATTTCCTTATGAAGTGGTATTCTTACATATCCTTTCGAGAGAAAACTGTCCTGTGCCTTCTCTTTTGAGGCTACACACTTAGACATACACGCAACATGAAAGCTTTTCGACTTACAACGTGTTGTTTAGGAAAAACAAGATAATTTCGCACGATGCGGGATTTCCTTAAAACGTGATTTTCTGAAAAATTTTGACGAAAGAAAATTCTCCTTTTGGTTCTCTTCAGATGCTACATGTTAAGACGTACACGCCACAACAATTCTTTTCGAGATACAACGTGTAGTTTTGGAGATACAAGCTAATTTTGTACTATGCGTTATTTCTTCTCGTAAAGAGTTTCCAATGCGTACGTATATGTCTTTACTCTGCAAAACTGTATTTCCTTATGAAGTGGTATTCTTACATATCCTTTCGAGAGAAAACTGTCCTGTGCCTTCTCTTTTGAGGCTACACACTTAGACATACACGCAACATGAAAGCTTTTCGACTTACAACGTGTTGTTTAGGAAAAACAAGATAATTTCGCACGATGCGGGATTTCCTTAAAACGTGATTTTCTGAAAAATTTTGACGAAAGAAAATTCTCCTTTTGGTTCTCTTTAGATGCTACATGTTAAGACGTACACGCCACAACAATTCTTTTCGCGATACAACGTGTAGTTTTGGAGATACAAGCTAATTTTGTACTATGCGTTATTTCTTCTCGTAAAGAGTTTCCAATGCGTACGTATATGTCTTTACTCTGCAAAACTGTATTTCCTTATGAAGTGGTATTCTTACATATCCTTTCGAGAGAAAACTGTCCTGTGCCTTCTCTTTTGAGGCTACACACTTAGACATACACGCAACATGAAAGCTTTTCGACTTACAACGTGTTGTTTAGGAAAAACAAGATAATTTCGCACGATGCGGGATTTCCTTAAAACGTGATTTTCTGAAAAATTTTGACGAAAGAAAATTCTCCTTTTGGTTCTCTTTAGATGCTACATGTTAAGACGTACACGCCACAACAATTCTTTTCGAGATACAACGTGTAGTTTTGGAGATACAAGCTAATTTTGTACTATGCGTTATTTCTTCTCGTAAAGAGTTTCCAATGCGTACGTATATGTCTTTACTCTGCAAAACTGTATTTCCTTATGAAGTGGTATTCTTACATATCCTTTCGAGAGAAAACTGTCCTGTGCCTTCTCTTTTGAGGCTACACACTTAGACATACACGCAACATGAAAGCTTTTCGACTTACAACGTGTTGTTTAGGAAAAACAAGATAATTTCGCACGATGCGGGATTTCCTTAAAACGTGATTTTCTGAAAAATTTTGACGAAAGAAAATTCTCCTTTTGGTTCTCTTTAGATGCTACATGTTAAGACGTACACGCCACAACAATTCTTTTCGAGATACAACGTGTAGTTTTGGAGATACATGCTAATTTTGTACTATGCGTTATTTCTTCTCGTAAAGAGTTTCCAATGCGTACGTATATGTCTTTACTCTGCAAAACTGTATTTCCTTATGAAGTGGTATTCTTACATATCCTTTCGAGAGAAAACTGTCCTGTGCCTTCTCTTTTGAGGCTACACACTTAAACATACACGCAACATGAAAGCTTTTCGACTTACAACGTGTTGTTTAGGAAAAACAAGATAATTTCGCACGATGCGGGATTTCCTTAAAACGTGATTTTCTGAAAAATTTTGACGAAAGAAAATTCTCCTTTTGGTTCTCTTTAGATGCTACATGTTAAGACGTACACGCCACAACAATTCTTTTCGAGATACAACGTGTAGTTTTGGAGATACAAGCTAATTTTGTACTATGCGTTATTTCTTCTCGTAAAGAGTTTCCAATGCGTACGTATATGTCTTTACTCTGCAAAACAGTATTTCCTTATGAAGTGGTATTCTTACATATCCTTTCGAGAGAAAACTGTCCTGTGCCTTCTCTTTTGAGGCTACACACTTAGACATACACGCCACATGAAAGCTTTTCGACTTACAACGTGTTGTTTAGGAAAAACAAGATAATTTCGCACGATGCGGGATTTCCTTAAAACGTAATTTTCTGAAAAATTTTGACGAAAGAAAATTCTCCTTTTGGTTCTCTTTAGATGCTACATGTTAAGACGTACACGCCACAACAATTCTTTTCGAGATACAACGTGTAGTTTTGGAGATACAAGCTAATTTTGTACGATGCCTTATTTCTTCTCGTAAAGAGTTTCCAATGCGTACGTATATGTCTTTACTCTGCAAAACTGTATTTCCTTATGAAGTGGTATTCTTACATATCCTTTCGAGAGAAAACTGTCCTGTGCCTTCTCTTTTGAGGCTACACACTTAGACATACACGCAACATGAAAGCTTTTCGACTTACAACGTGTTGTTTAGGAAAAACAAGATAATTTCGCACGATGCGGGATTTCCTTAAAACGTGATTTTCTGAAAAATTTTGACGAAAGAAAATTCTCCTTTTGGTTCTCTTTAGATGCTACATTTAAGACGTACACGCCACAACAATACTTTTCGAGATACAATGTGTAGTTTTGGAGATACAAGCTAATTTTGTACTATGCGTTATTTCTTCTCGTAAAGAGTTTCCAATGCGTACGTATATGTCTTTACTCTGCAAAACTGTATTTCCTTATGAAGTGGTATTCTTACATATCCTTTGGAGAGAAAACTGTCCTGTGCCTTCTCTTTTGAGGCTACACACTTAGAGATACACGCAACATGAAAGCTTTTCGACTTACAACGTGTTGTTTAGGAAAAACAAGATAATTTCGCACGATGCGGGATTTCCTTAAAACGTAATTTTCTGAAAAATTTTGACGAAAGAAAATTCTCCTTTTGGTTCTCTTTAGATGCTACATGTTAAGACGTACACGCCACAACAATTCTTTTCGAGATACAACGTGTAGTTTTGGAGATACAAGCTAATTTTGTACGATGCCTTATTTCTTCTCGTAAAGAGTTTCCAATGCATACGTATATGTCTTTACTCTGCAAAACTGTATTTCCTTATGAAGTGGTATTCTTACATATCCTTTCGAGAGAAAACTGTCCTGTGCCTTCTCTTTTGAGGCTACACACTTAGACATACACGCAACATGAAAGCTTTTCGACTTAAAACGTGTTGTTTAGGAAAAACAAGATAATTTCGCACGATGCGGGATTTCCTTAAAACGTGATTTTCTGAAAAATTTTGACGAAAGAAAATTCTCCTTTTGGTTCTCTTTAGATGCTACATGTTAAGACGTACACGCCACAACAATTCTTTTCGAGATACAACGTGTAGTTTTGGAGATACATGCTAATTTTGTACTATGCGTTATTTCTTCTCGTAAAGAGTTTCCAATGCGTACGTATATGTCTTTACTCTGCAAAACTGTATTTCCTTATGAAGTGGTATTCTTACATATCCTTTCGAGAGAAAACTGTCCTGTGCCTTCTCTTTTGAGGCTACACACTTAGACATACACGCAACATGAAAGCTTTTCGACTTACAACGTGTTCTTTAGGAAAAACAAGATAATTTCGCACGATGCGGGATTTCCTTAAAACGTAATCTTCTGAAAAATTTTGACGAAAGAAAATTCTCCTTTTGGTTCTCTTTAGATGCTACATGTTAAGACGTACACGCCACAACAATTCTTTTCGAGATACAACGTGTAGTTTTGGAGATACAAGCTAATTTTGTACGATGCCTTATTTCTTCTCGTAAAGAGTTTCCAATGCATACGTATATGTCTTTACTCTGCAAAACTGTATTTCCTTATGAAGTGGTATTCTTACATATCCTTTCGAGAGAAAACTGTCCTGTGCCTTCTCTTTTGAGGCTACACACTTAGACATACACGCAACATGAAAGCTTTTCGACTTAAAACGTGTTGTTTAGGAAAAACAAGATAATTTCGCACGATGCGGGATTTCCTTAAAACGTGATTTTCTGAAAAATTTTGACGAAAGAAAATTCTCCTTTTGGTTCTCTTCAGATGCTACATGTTAAGACGTACACGCCACAACAATTCTTTTCGAGATACAACGTGTAGTTTTGGAGATACAAGCTAATTTTGTACTATGCGTTATTTCTTCTCGTAAAGAGTTTCCAATGCGTACGTATATGTCTTTACTCTGCAAAACTGTATTTCCTTATGAAGTGGTATTCTTACATATCCTTTCGAGAGAAAACTGTCCTGTGCCTTCTCTTTTGAGGCTACACACTTAGACATACACGCAACATAAAAGCTTTTCGACTTACAACGTGTTGTTTAGGAAAAACAAGATAATTTCGCACGATGCGGGATTTCCTTAAAACGTGATTTTCTGAAAAATTTTGACGAAAGAAAATTCTCCTTTTGGTTCTCTTTAGATGCTACATGTTAAGACGTACACGCCACAACAATTCTTTTCGAGATACAACGTGTAGTTTTGGAGATACAAGCTAATTTTGTACTATGCGTTATTTCTTCTCGTAAAGAGTTTCCAATGCGTACGTATATGTCTTTACTCTGCAAAACTGTATTTCCTTATGAAGTGGTATTCTTACATATCCTTTCGAGAGAAAACTGTCCTGTGCCTTCTCTTTTGAGGCTACACACTTAGACATACACGCAACATGAAAGCTTTTCGACTTACAACGTGTTGTTTAGGAAAAACAAGATAATTTCGCACGATGCGGGATTTCCTTAAAACGTGATTTTCTGAAAAATTTTGACGAAAGAAAATTCTCCTTTTGGTTCTCTTTAGATGCTACATGTTAAGACGTACACGCCACAACAATTCTTTTCGCGATACAACGTGTAGTTTTGGAGATACATGCTAATTTTGTACTATGCGTTATTTCTTCTCGTAAAGAGTTTCCAATGCGTACGTATATGTCTTTACTCTGCAAAACTGTATTTCCTTATGAAGTGGTATTCTTACATATCCTTTCGAGAGAAAACTGTCCTGTGCCTTCTCTTTTGAGGCTACACACTTAAACATACACGCAACATGAAAGCTTTTCGACTTACAACGTGTTGTTTAGGAAAAACAAGATAATTTCGCACGATGCGGGATTTCCTTAAAACGTGATTTTCTGAAAAATTTTGACGAAAGAAAATTCTCCTTTTGGTTCTCTTTAGATGCTACATGTTAAGACGTACACGCCACAACAATTCTTTTCGAGATACAACGTGTAGTTTTGGAGATACAAGCTAATTTTGTACTATGCGTTATTTCTTCTCGTAAAGAGTTTCCAATGCGTACGTATATGTCTTTACTCTGCAAAACAGTATTTCCTTATGAAGTGGTATACTTACATATCCTTTCGAGAGAAAACTGTCCTGTGCCTTCTCTTTTGAGGCTACACACTTAGACATACACGCCACATGAAAGCTTTTCGACTTACAACGTGTTGTTTAGGAAAAACAAGATAATTTCGCACGATGCGGGATTTCCTTAAAACGTAATTTTCTGAAAAATTTTGACGAAAGAATATTCTCCTTTTGGTTCTCTTTAGATGCTACATGTTAAGACGTACACGCCACAACAATTCTTTTCGAGATACAACGTGTAGTTTTGGAGATACAAGCTAATTTTTTACGATGCGTTATTTCTTCTCGTAAAGAGTTTCCAATGCGTACGTATATGTCTTTACTCTGCAAAACTGTATTTCCTTATGAAGTGGTATTCTTACATATCCTTTCGAGAGAAAACTGTCCTGTGCCTTCACTTTTGAGGCTACACACTTAGACATACACGCAACATGAAAGCTTTTCGACTTACAACGTGTTGTTTAGGAAAAACAAGATAATTTCGCACGATGCGGGATTTCCTTAAAACGTGATTTTCTGAAAAATTTTGACGAAAGAAAATTCTCCTTTTGGTTCTCTTTAAATGCTACATGTTAAGACGTACACGCCACAACAATTCGTTTCGAGATACAACGTGTAGTTTTGGAGATACAAGCTAATTTTTTACGATGCGTTATTTCTTCTCGTAAAGAGTTTCCAATGCGTACGTATATGTCTTTACTCTGCAAAACTGTATTTCCTTATGAAGTGGTATTCTTACATATCCTTTCGACAGAAAACTGTCCTGTGCCTTCTCTTTTGAAGCTACACACTTGGATATACACGCAACATGAAAGCTTTTCGACTTACAACGTGTTGTTTAGGAAAAACAAGATAATTTCGCACGATGCGGGATTTCCTTAAAACGTGATTTTCTGAAAAATTTTGACGAAAGAAAATTCTCCTTTTGGTTCTCTTTAGATGCTACATGTTAAGACGTACACGCCACAACAATTCTTTTCGAGATACAACGTGTAGTTTTGGAGATACAAGCTAATTTTGTACGATGCGTTATTTATTCTCGTAAAGAGTTTCCAATGCGTACGTATAAGTCTTTACTCGGCAAAACTGTATTTCCTTTGAAGTGGTATTCTTACATATCCTTTCGAGAGAAAACTGTCCTGTGCCTTCTCTTTTGAGGCTACACACTTAGACATACACGCAACATGAAAGCTTTTCGACTTACAACGTGTTGTTTAGGAAAAACAAGATAATTTCGCACGATGCGGGATTTCCTTAAAACGTGATTTTCTGAAAAATTTTGACGAAAGAAAATTCTCCTTTTGGTTCTCTTTAGATGCTACATGTTAAGACGTACACGCCACAACAATTCTTTTCGAGATACAACTTGTAGTTTTGGAGATACAAGCTAATTTTGTACTATGCGTTATTTCTTCTCGTAAAGAGTTTCCAATGCGTACGTATATGTCTTTACTCTGCAAAACAGTATTTCCTTATGAAGTGGTATTCTTACATATCCTTTCGAGAGAAAACTGTCCTGTGCCTTCTCTTTTGAGGCTACACACTTAGACATACACGCCACATGAAAGCTTTTCGACTTACAACGTGTTGTTTAGGAAAAACAAGATAATTTCGCACGATGCGGGATTTCCTTAAAACGTAATTTTCTGAAAAATTTTGACGAAAGAATATTCTCCTTTTGGTTCTCTTTAGATGCTACATGTTAAGACGTACACGCCACAACAATTCTTTTCGAGATACAACGTGTAGTTTTGGAGATACAAGCTAATTTTTTACGATGCGTTATTTCTTCTCGTAAAGAGTTTCCAATGCGTACGTATATGTCTTTACTCTGCAAAACTGTATTTCCTTATGAAGTGGTATTCTTACATATCCTTTCGAGAGAAAACTGTCCTGTGCCTTCACTTTTGAGGCTACACACTTAGACATACACGCAACATGAAAGCTTTTCGACTTACAACGTGTTGTTTAGGAAAAACAAGATAATTTCGCACGATGCGGGATTTCCTTAAAACGTGATTTTCTGAAAAATTTTGACGAAAGAAAATTCTCCTTTTGGTTCTCTTTAAATGCTACATGTTAAGACGTACACGCCACAACAATTCGTTTCGAGATACAACGTGTAGTTTTGGAGATACAAGCTAATTTTTTACGATGCGTTATTTCTTCTCGTAAAGAGTTTCCAATGCGTACGTATATGTCTTTACTCTGCAAAACTGTATTTCCTTATGAAGTGGTATTCTTACATATCCTTTCGACAGAAAACTGTCCTGTGCCTTCTCTTTTGAAGCTACACACTTGGATATACACGCAACATGAAAGCTTTTCGACTTACAACGTGTTGTTTAGGAAAAACAAGATAATTTCGCACGATGCGGGATTTCCTTAAAACGTGATTTTCTGAAAAATTTTGACGAAAGAAAATTCTCCTTTTGGTTCTCTTTAGATGCTACATGTTAAGACGTACACGCCACAACAATTCTTTTCGAGATACAACGTGTAGTTTTGGAGATACAAGCTAATTTTGTACGATGCGTTATTTATTCTCGTAAAGAGTTTCCAATGCGTACGTATAAGTCTTTACTCGGCAAAACTGTATTTCCTTTGAAGTGGTATTCTTACATATCCTTTCGAGAGAAAACTGTCCTGTGCCTTCTCTTTTGAGGCTACACACTTAGACATACACGCAACATGAAAGCTTTTCGACTTACAACGTGTTGTTTAGGAAAAACAAGATAATTTCGCACGATGCGGGATTTCCTTAAAACGTGATTTTCTGAAAAATTTTGACGAAAGAAAATTCTCCTTTTGGTTCTCTTTAGATGCTACATGTTAAGACGTACACGCCACAACAATTCTTTTCGAGATACAACTTGTAGTTTTGGAGATACAAGCTAATTTTGTACTATGCGTTATTTCTTCTCGTAAAGAGTTTCCAATGCGTACGTATATGTCTTTACTCTGCAAAACTGTATTTCCTTATGAAGTGGTATTCTTACATATCCTTTCGAGAGAAAACTGTCCTGTGCCTTCTCTTTTGAGGCTACACACTTAGACATACACGCAACATGAAAGCTTTTCGACTTACAACGTGTTCTTTAGGAAAAACAAGATAATTTCGCACGATGCGGGATTTCCTTAAAACGTGATTTTCTGAAAAATTTTGACGAAAGAAAATTCTCCTTTTGGTTCTCTTTAGATGCTACATGTTAAGACGTACACGCCACAACAATTCTTTTCGAGATACAACGTGTAGTTTTGGAGATACAAGCTAATTTTGTACTATGCGTTATTTCTTCTCGTAAAGAGTTTCCAATGCGTACGTATATGTCTTTACTCTGCAAAACTGTATTTCCTTATGAAGTGGTATTCTTACATATCCTTTCGAGAGAAAACTGTCCTGTGCCTTCTCTTTTGAGGCTACACACTTAGACATACACGCAACATGAAAGCTTTTCGACTTACAACGTGTTGTTTAGGAAAAACAAGATAATTTCGCACGATGCGGGATTTCCTTAAAACGTGATTTTCTGAAAAATTTTGACGAAAGAAAATTCTCCTTTTGGTTCTCTTTAGATGCTACATGTTAAGACGTACACGCCACAACAATTCTTTTCGAGATACAACGTGTAGTTTTGGAGATACAAGCTAATGTTGTACGATGCGTTATTTCTTCTCGTAAAGAGTTTCCAATGCGTACATATATGTCTTTACTCTGCAAAACTGTATTTCCTTATGAAGTGGTATTCTTACATATCCTTTCGAGAGAAAACTGTCCTGTGCCTTCTCTTTTGAAGCTACACACTTAGACATACACGCAACATGAAAGCTTTTCGACTTACAACGTGTTGTTTAGGAAAAACAAGATAATTTCGCACGATGCGGGATTTAATTAAAACGTGATTTTCTGAAAAATTTTGACGAAAGAAAATTCTCCTTTTGGTTCTCTTTAGATGCTACATGTTAAGACGTACACGCCACAACAATTCTTTTCGAGATACAACGTGTAGTTTTGGAGATACAAGCTAATTTTGTACAATGCGTTATTTCTTCTCTTAAAGAGTTTCCAATGCGTACGTATATGTCTTTACTCTGCAAAACTGTATTTCCTTATGAAGTGGTATTCTTACATATCCTTTCGAGAGAAAACTGTCCTGTGCCTTCTCTTTTGAGGCTACACACTTAGACATACACGCAACATGAAAGCTTTTCGACTTACAACGTGTTGTTTAGGAAAAACAAGATAATTTCGCACGATGCGGGATTTCCTTAAAACGTAATTTTCTGAAAAATTTTGACGAAAGAAAATTCTCCTTTTGGTTCTCTTTAGATGCTACATGTTAAGACGTACACGCCAAAACAATTCTTTTCGAGATACAAGGTGTAGTTTTGGAGATACAAGCTAATTTTGTACGATGCCTTATTTCTTCTCGTAAAGAGTTTCCAATGCGTACGTATATGTCTTTACTCTGCAAAACTGTATTTCCTTATGAAGTGGTATTCTTACATATCCTTTCGAGAGAAAACTGTCCTGTGCCTTCTCTTTTGAGGCTACACACTTAGACATACACGCAACATGAAAGCTTTTCGACTTACAACGTGTTCTTTAGGAAAAACAAGATAATTTCGCACGATGCGGGATTTCCTTAAAACGTGATTTTCTGAAAAATTTTGACGAAAGAAAATTCTCCTTTTGGTTCTCTTTAGATGCTACATGTTAAGACGTACACGCCACAACAATTCTTTTCGAGATACAACGTGTAGTTTTGGAGATACAAGCTAATTTTGTACTATGCGTTATTTCTTCTCCTAAAGAGTTTCCAATGCGTACGTATATGTCTTTACTCTGCAAAACTGTATTTCCTTATGAAGTGGTATTCTTACATATCCTTTCGAGAGAAAACTGTCCTGTGCCTTCTCTTTTGAGGCTACACACTTAGACATACACGCAACATGAAAGCTTTTCGACTTACAACGTGTTGTTTAGGAAAAACAAGATAATTTCGCACGATGCGGGATTTCCTTAAAACGTAATTTTCTGAAAAATTTTGACGAAAGAAAATTCTCCTTTTGGTTCTCTTTAGATGCTACATGTTAAGACGTACACGCCACAACAATTCTTTTCGAGATACAACGTGTAGTTTTGGAGATACAAGCTAATTTTGTACGATGCCTTATTTCTTCTCGTAAAGAGTTTCCAATGCGTACGTATATGTCTTTACTCTGCAAAACTGTATTTCCTTATGAAGTGGTATTCTTACATATCCTTTCGAGAGAAAACTGTCCTGTGCCTTCTCTTTTGAGGCTACACACTTAGACATACACGCAACATGAAAGCTTTTTGACTTACAACGTGTTGTTTAGGAAAAACAAGATAATTTCGCACGATGCGGGATTTCCTTAAAACGTGATTTTCTGAAAAATTTTGACGAAAGAAAATTCTCCTTTTGGTTCTCTTTAGATGCTACATGTTAAGACGTACACGCCACAACAATTCTTTTCGAGATACAACGTGTAGTTTTGGAGATAAATGCTAATTTTGTACTATGCGTTATTTCTTCTCGTAAAGAGTTTCCAATGCGTACGTATATGTCTTTACTCTGCAAAACTGTATTTCCTTATGAAGTGGTATTCTTACATATCCTTTCGAGAGAAAACTGTCCTGTGCCTTCTCTTTTGAGGCTACACACTTAAACATACACGCAACATGAAAGCTTTTCGACTTACAACGAGTTGTTTAGGAAAAACAAGATAATTTCGCACGATGCGGGATTTCCTTAAAACGTGATTTTCTGAAAAATTTTGACGAAGAAAATTCTCCTTTTGGTTCTCTTTAGATGCTACATGTTAAGACGTACACGCCACAACAATTCTTTTCGAGATACAACGTGTAGTTTTGGAGATACAAGCTAATTTTGTACTATGCGTTATTTCTTCTCGTAAAGAGTTTCCAATGCGTACGTATATGTCTTTACTCTGCAAAACAGTATTTCCTTATGAAGTGGTATTCTTACATATCCTTTCGAGAGAAAACTGTCCTGTGCCTTCTCTTTTGAGGCTACACACTTAGACATACACGCAACATGAAAGCTTTTCGACTTACAACGTGTTGTTTAGGAAAAACAAGATAATTTCGCACGATGCGGGATTTCCTTAAAACGTAATTTTCTGAAAAATTTTGACGAAAGAAAATTCTCCTTTTGGTTCTCTTTAGATGCTACATGTTAAGACGTACACGCCACAACAATTCTTTTCGAGATACAACGTGTAGTTTTGGAGATACAAGCTAATTTTGTACGATGCCTTATTTCTTCTCGTAAAGAGTTTCCAATGCGTACGTATATGTCTTTACTCTGCAAAACTGTATTTCCTTATGAAGTGGTATTCTTACATATCCTTTCGAGAGAAAACTGTCCTGTGCCTTCTCTTTTGAGGCTACACACTTAGACATACACGCAACATGAAAGCTTTTCGACTTACAACGTGTTCTTTAGGAAAAACAAGATAATTTCGCACGATGCGGGATTTCCTTAAAACGTGATTTTCTGAAAAATTTTGACGAAAGAAAATTCTCCTTTTGGTTCTCTTTAGATGCTACATGTTAAGACGTACACGCCACAACAATTCTTTTCGAGATACAACGTGTAGTTTTGGAGATACAAGCTAATTTTGTACTATGCGTTATTTCTTCTCGTAAAGAGTTTCCAATGCGTACGTATATGTCTTTACTCTGCAAAACTGTATTTCCTTATGAAGTGGTATTCTTACATATCCTTTCGAGAGAAAACTGTCCTGTGCCTTCTCTTTTGAGGCTACACACTTAGACATACACGCAACATGAAAGCTTTTCGACTTACAACGTGTTGTTTAGGAAAAACAAGATAATTTCGCACGATGCGGGATTTCCTTAAAACGTGATTTTCTGAAAAATTTTGACGAAAGAAAATTCTCCTTTTGGTTCTCTTTAGATGCTACATGTTAAGACGTACACGCCACAACAATTCTTTTCGAGATACAACGTGTAGTTTTGGAGATACAAGCTAATTTTGTACTATGCGTTATTTCTTCTCGTAAAGAGTTTCCAATGCGTACGTATATGTCTTTACTCTGCAAAACTGTATTTCCTTATGAAGTGGTATTCTTACATATCCTTTCGAGAGAAAACTGTCCTGTGCCTTCTCTTTTGAGGCTACACACTTAGACATACACGCAACATGAAAGCTTTTCGACTTACAACGTGTTGTTTAGGAAAAACAAGATAATTTCGCACGATGCGGGATTTCCTTAAAACGTGATTTTCTGAAAAATTTTGACGAAAGAAAATTCTCCCTTTGGTTCTCTTTAGATGCTACATGTTAAGACGTACACGCCACAACAATTCTTTTCGAGATCCAACGTGTAGTTTTGGAGATACAAGCTAATTTTGTACTATGCGTTATTTCTTCTCGTAAAGAGTTTCCAATGCGTACGTATATGTCTTTACTCTGCAAAAGTGTATTTCCTTATGAAGTGGTATTCTTACATATCCTTTCGAGAGAAAACTGTCCTGTGCCTTCTCTTTTGAGGCTACACACTTAGACATACACGCAACATGAAAGCTTTTCGACTTACAACGTGTTGTTTAGGAAAAACAATATAATTTCGCACGATGCGGGATTTCCTTAAAACGTGATTTTCTGAAAAATTTTGACGAAAGAAAATTCTCCTTTTGGTTCTCTTTAGATGCTACATGTTAAGACGTACACGCCACAACAATTCTTTTCGAGATACAACGTGTAGTTTTGGAGATACAAGCTAATTTTGTACTATGCGTTATTTCTTCTCGTAAAGAGTTTCCAATGTGTACGTATATGTCTTTACTCTGCAAAACTGTATTTCCTTATGAAGTGGTATTCTTACATATCCTTTCGAGAGAAAACTGTCCTGTGCCTTCTCTTTTGAGGCTACACACTTAGACATACACGCAACATGAAAGCTTTTCGACTTACAACGTGTTGTTTAGGAAAAACAAGATAATTTCGCACGATGCGGGATTTCCTTAAAACGTGATTTTCTGAAAAATTTTGACGAAAGAAAATTCTCCTTTTGGTTCTCTTTAGATGCTACATGTTAAGACGTACACGCCACAACAATTCTTTTCGAGATACAACGTGTAGTTTTGGAGATAAAAGCTAATTTTGTACGATGCGTTATTTCTTCTCGTAAAGAGTTTCCAATGTGTACGTATATGTCTTTACTCTGCAAAACTGTATTTCCTTATGAAGTGGTATTCTTACATATCCTTTCGAGAGAAAACTGTCCTGTGCCTTCTCTTTTGAGGCTACACACTTAGACATACACGCAACATGAAAGCTTTTCGACTTACAACGTGTTGTTTAGGAAAAACAGGATAATTTCGCACGATGCGGGATTTCCTTAAAAGGTGATTTTCTGAAAAATTTTGACGAAAGAAAATTCTCCTTTTGGTTCTCTTTAGATGCTACATGTTAAGACGTACACGCCACAACAATTCTTTTCGAGATACAACGTGTAGTTTTGGAGATACAAGCTAATTTTGTACTATGTGTTATTTCTTCTCGTAAAGAGTTTCCAATGCGTACGTATATGTCTTTACTCTGCAAAACTGTATTTCCTTATGAAGTGGTATTCTTACATATCCTTTCGAGAGAAAACTGTCCTGTGCCTTCTCTTTTGAGGCTACACACTTAGACATACACGCAACATGAAAGCTTTTCGACTTACAACGTGTTGTTTAGGAAAAACAAGATAATTTCGCACGATGCGGGATTTCCTTAAAACGTGATTTTCTGAAAAATTTTGACGAAAGAAAATTCTCCTTTTGGTTCTCTTTAGATGCTACATGTTAAGACGTACACGCCACAACAATTCTTTTCGAGGTACAACGTGTAGTTTTGGAGATACAAGCTAATTTTGTACTATGCTTTATTTCTTCTCGTAAAGAGTTTCCAATGCGTACGTATATGTCTTTACTCTGCAAAACTGTATTTCCTTATGAAGTGGTATTCTTACATATCCTTTCGAGAGAAAACTGTCCTGTGCCTTCTCTTTTGAGGCTACACACTTAGACATACACGCAACATGAAAGCTTTTCGACTTACAACGTGTTGTTTAGGAAAAACAAGATAATTTCGCACGATGCGGGATTTCTTAAAAACGTGATTTTCTGAAAAATTTTGACGAAAGAAAATTCTCCTTTTGGTTCTCTTTAGATGCTACATGTTAAGACGTACACGCCACAACAATTCTTTTCGAGATACAACGTGTAGTTTTGGAGATACAAGCTAATTTTGTACGATGCGTTATTTCTTCTCGTAAAGAGTTTCCAATGCGTACGTATATGTCTTTACTCTGCAAAACTGTATTTCCTTATGAAGTGGTATTCTTACATATCCTTTCGAGAGAAAACTGTCCTGTGCCTTCTCTTTTGAGGCTACACACATAGACATACACGCAACATGAAAGCTTTTCGACTTACAACGTGTTCTTTAGGAAAAACAAGATAATTTCGCACGATGCGGGATTTCCTTAAAACGTGATTTTCTGAAAAATTTTGACGAAAGAAAATTCTCCTTTTGGTTCTCTTTAGATGCTACATGTTAAGACGTACACGCCACAACAATTCTTTTCGAGATACAACGTGTAGTTTTGGAGATACAAGCTAATTTTGTACGATGCGTTATTTCTTCTCGTAAAGAGTTTCCAATGCGTACGTATATGTCTTTACTCTGCAAAACTGTATTTCCTTATGAAGTGGTATTCTTACATATCCTTTCGAGAGAAAACTGTCCTGTGCCTTCTCTTTTGAGGCTACACACTTAGACATACACGCAACATGAAAGCTTTTCGACTTACAACGTGTTGTTTAGGAAAAACAAGATAATTTCATACGATGCGGGATTTCCTTAAAACGTGATTTTCTGAAAAATTTTGACGAAAGAAAATTCTCCTTTTGGTTCTCTTTAGATGCTACATGTTAAGACGTACACGCCACAACAATTCTTTTCGAGATACAACGTGTAATTTTGGAGATACAAGCTAATTTTGTACGATGCGTTATTTCTTCTCGTAAAGAGTTTCCAATGCGTACGTGTATGTCTTTACTCTGCAAAACTGTATTTCCTTATGAAGTGGTATTCTTACATATCCTTTCGAGAGAAAACTGTCCTGTGCCTTCTCTTTTGAGGCTACACACTTAGACATACACGCAACATGAAAGCTTTTCGACTTACAACGTGTTGTTTAGGAAAAACAAGATAATTTCGCACGATGCGGGATTTCCTTAAAACGTGATTTTCTGAAAAATTTTGACGAAAGAAAATTCTCCTTTTGGTTCTCTTTAGATGCTACATGTTAAGACGTACACGCCACAAGAATTCTTTTCGAGATACAACGTGTAGTTTTGGAGATACAAGCTAATTTTGTACTATGCGTTATTTCTTCTCGTAAAGAGTTTCCAATGCGTACGTATAGGTCTTTACTCTGCAAAACTGTATTTCCTTATGAAGTGGTATTCTTACATATCCTTTCGAGAGAAAACTGTCCTGTGCCTTCTCTTTTGAGGCTACACACTTAGACATACACGCAACATGAAAGCTTTTCGACTTACAACGTGTTGTTTAGGAAAAACAAGATAATTTCGCACGATGCGGGTTTTCCTTAAAACGTGATTTTCTGAAAAATTTTGACGAAAGAAAATTCTCCTTTTGGTTCTCTTTAGATGCTACATGTTAAGACGTACACGCCACAACAATTCTTTTCGAGATACAACGTGTAGTTTTGGAGATACAAGCTAATTTTGTACTATGCGTTATTTCTTCTCGTAAAGAGTTTCCAATGCGTACGTATATGTCTTTACTCTGCAAAACTGTATTTCCTTATGAAGTGGTATTCTTACATATCCTTTCGAGAGAAAACTGTCCTGTGCCTTCTCTTTTGAGGCTACACACTTAGACATACACGCAACATGAAAGCTTTTCGACTTACAACGTGTTGTTTAGGAAAAACAAGATAATTTCGCACGATGCGGGATTACCTTAAAACGTGATTTTCTGAAAAATTTTGACGAAAGAAAATTCTCCCTTTGGTTCTCTTTAGATGCTACATGTTAAGACGTACACGCCACAACAATTCTTTTCGAGATCCAACGTGTAGTTTTGGAGATACAAGCTAATTTTGTACTATGCGTTATTTCTTCTCGTAAAGAGTTTCCAATGCGTACGTATATGTCTTTACTCTGCAAAACTGTATTTCCTTATGAAGTGGTATTCTTACATATCCTTTCGAGAGAAAACTGTCCTGTGCCTTCTCTTTTGAGGCTACACACGTAGACATACACGCAACATGAAAGCTTTTCGACTTACAACGTGTTGTTTTGGAAAAACAAGATAATTTCGCACGATGCGGGATTTCCTTAAAACGTGATTTTCTGAAAAATTTTGACGAAAGAAAATTCTCCTTTTGGTTCTCTTTAGATGCTACATGTTAAGACGTACACGCCACAACAATTCTTTTCGAGATACAACGTGTAGTTTTGGAGATACAAGCTAATTTTGTACTATGCGTTATTTCTTCTCGTAAAGAGTTTCCAATGCGTACGTATATGTCTTTACTCTGCAAAACTGTATTTCCTTATGAAGTGGTATTCTTACATATCCTTTCGAGAGAAAACTGTCCTGTGCCTTCTCTTTTGAGGCTACACACGTAGACATACACGCAACATGAAAGCTTTTCGACTTACAACGTGTTGTTTAGGAAAAACAAGATAATTTCGCACGATGCGGGATTTCCTTAAAACGTGATTTTCTGAAAAATTTTGACGAAAGAAAATTCTCCTTTTGGTTCTCTTTAGATGCTACATGTTAAGACGTACACGCCACAACAATTCTTTTCGAGATACAACGTGTAGTTTTGGAGATACAAGCTAATTTTGTACTATGCGTTATTTCTTCTCGTAAAGAGTTTCCAATGCGTACGTATATGTCTTTACTCTGCAAAACTGTATTTCCTTATGAAGTGGTATTCTTACATATCCTTTCGAGAGAAAACTGTCCTGTGCCTTCTCTTTTGAGGCTACACACTTAGACATACACGCAACATGAAAGCTTTTCGACTTACAACGTGTTGTTTAGGAAAAACAAGATAATTTCGCACGATGCGGGATTTCCTTAAAACGTGATTTTCTGAAAAATTTTGACGAAAGAAAATTCTCCTTTTGGTTCTCTTTAGATGCTACATGTTAAGACGTACACGCCACAACAATTCTTTTCGAGATACAACGTGTAGTTTTGGAGATACAAGCTAATTTTGTACTATGCGTTATTTCTTCTCGTAAAGAGTTTCCAATGCGTACGTATATGTCTTTACTCTGCAAAACTGTATTTCCTTATGAAGTGGTATTCTTACATATCCTTTCGAGAGAAAACTGTCCTGTGCCTTCTCTTTTGAGGCTACACACGTAGACATACACGCAACATGAAAGCTTTTCGACTTACAACGTGTTGTTTAGGAAAAACAAGATAATTTCGCACGATGCGGGATTTCCTTAAAACGTGATTTTCTGAAAAATTTTGACGAAAGAAAATTCTCCTTTTGGTTCTCTTTAGATGCTACATGTTAAGACGTACATGCCACAACAATTCTTTCGAGATACAACGTGTAGTTTTGGAGATACAAGCTAATTTTGTACTATGCGTTATTTCTACTCATAAAGAGTTTCCAATGCGTACGTATATGTCTTTACTCTGCAAAACTGTATTTCCTTATGAAGTGGTATTCTTACATATCCTTTCGAGAGAAAACTGTCCTGTGCCTTCTCTTTTGAGGCTACACACTTAGACATACACGCAACATGAAAGCTTTTCGACTTACAACGTGTTGTTTAGGAAAAACAAGATAATTTCGCACGATGCGGGATTTCCTTAAAACGTGATTTTCTGAAAAATTTTGACGAAAGAAAATTCTCCTTTTGGTTCTCTTTAGATGCTACATGTTAAGACGTACACGCCACAACAATTCTTTTCGAGATACAACGTGTAGTTTTGGAGATACAAGCTAATTTTGTACTATGCGTTATTTCTTCTCGTAAAGAGTTTCCAATGCGTACGTATATGTCTTTACTCTGCAAAACTGTATTTCCTTATGAAGTGGTATTCTTACATATCCTTTCGAGAGAAAACTGTCCTGTGCCTTCTCTTTTGAGGCTACACACTTAGACATACACGCAACATGAAAGCTTTTCGACTTACAACGTGTTGTTTAGGAAAAACAAGATAATTTCGCACGATGCGGGATTTCCTTAAAACGTGATTTTCTGAAAAATTTTGACGAAAGAAAATTCTCCTTTTGGTTCTCTTTAGATGCTACATGTTAAGACGTACACGCCACAACAATTCTTTTCGAGATACAACGTGTAGTTTTGGAGATACAAGCTAATTTTGTACTATGCGTTATTTCTTCTCGTAAAGAGTTTCCAATGCGTACGTATATGTCTTTACTCTGCAAAACTGTATTTCCTTATTAAGTGGTATTCTTACATATCCTTTCGAGAGAAAACTGTCCTGTGCCTTCTCTTTTGAGGCTACACACTTAGACATACACGCAACATGAAAGCTTTTCGACTTAAAACGTGTTGTTTAGGAAAAACAAGATAATTTCGCACGATGCGGGATTTCCTTAAAACGTGATTTTCTGAAAAATTTTGACGAAAGAAAATTCTCCTTTTGGTTCTCTTTAGATGCTACATGTTAAGACGTACACGCCACAACAATTCTTTTCGAGAAACAACGTGTAGTTTTGGAGATACAAGCTAATTTTGTACTATGCGTTATTTCTTCTCGTAAAGAGTTTCCAATGCGTACGTATATGTCTTTACTCTGCAAAACTGTATTTCCTTATGAAGTGGTATTCTTACATATCCTTTCGAGAGAAAACTGTCCTGTGCCTTCTCTTTTGAGGCTACACACTTACACATACACGCAACATGAAAGCTTTTCGACTTACAACGTGTTGGTTAGGAAAAACAAGATAATTTCGCACGATGCGGGATTTCCTTAAAACGTGATTTTCTGAAAAATTTTGACGAAAGAAAATTCTCCTTTTGGTTCTCTTTAGATGCTACATGTTAAGACGTACACGCCACAAGAATTCTTTTCGAGATACAACGTGTAGTTTTGGAGATACAAGCTAATTTGGTACTATGCGTTATTTCTTCTCGTAAAGAGTTTCCAATGCGTACGTATAGGTCTTTACTCTGCAAAACTGTATTTCCTTATGAAGTGGTATTCTTACATATCCTTTCGAGAGAAAACTGTCCTGTGCCTTCTCTTTTGAGGCTACACACTTAGACATACACGCAACATGAAAGCTTTTCGACTTACAACGTGTTGTTTAGGAAAAACAAGATAATTTCGCACGATGCGGGATTTCCTTAAAACGTGATTTTCTGAAAAATTTTGACGAAAGAAAATTCTCCTTTTGGTTCTCTTTAGATGCTACATGTTAAGACGTACACGCCACAACAATTCTTTTCGAGATACAACGTGTAGTTTTGGAGATACAAGCTAATTTTGTACTATGCGTTATTTCTTCTCGTAAAGAGTTTCCAATGCGTACGTATATGTCTTTACTCTGCAAAACTGTATTTCCTTATGAAGTGGTATTCTTACATATCCTTTCCAGAGAAAACTGTCCTGTGCCTTCTCTTTTGAGGCTACACACTTAGACATACACGCAACATGAAAGCTTTTCGACTTACAACGTGTTGTTTAGGAAAAACAAGATAATTTCGCACGATGCGGGATTTCCTTAAAACGTGATTTTCTGAAAAATTTTGACGAAAGAAAATTCTCCTTTTGGTTCTCTTTAGATGCTACATGTTAAGACGTACACGCCACAACAATTCTTTTCGAGATACAACGTGTAGTTTTGGAGATACAAGCTAATTTTGTACTATGCGTTATTTCTTCTCGTAAAGAGTTTCCAATGCGTACGTATATGTCTTTACTCTGCAAAACTGTATTTCCTTATGAAGTGGTATTCTTACATATCCTTTCGAGAGAAAACTGTCCTGTGCCTTCTCTTTTGAGGCTACACACTTACACATACACGCAACATGAAAGCTTTTCGACTTACAACGTGTTGGTTAGGAAAAACAAGATAATTTCGCACGATGCGGGATTTCCTTAAAACGTGATTTTCTGAAAAATTTTGACGAAAGAAAATTCTCCTTTTGGTTCTCTTTAGATGCTACATGTTAAGACGTACACGCCACAAGAATTCTTTTCGAGATACAACGTGTAGTTTTGGAGATACAAGCTAATTTGGTACTATGCGTTATTTCTTCTCGTAAAGAGTTTCCAATGCGTACGTATAGGTCTTTACTCTGCAAAACTGTATTTCCTTATGAAGTGGTATTCTTACATATCCTTTCGAGAGAAAACTGTCCTGTGCCTTCTCTTTTGAGGCTACACACTTAGACATACACGCAACATGAAAGCTTTTCGACTTACAACGTGTTGTTTAGGAAAAACAAGATAATTTCGCACGATGCGGGATTTCCTTAAAACGTGATTTTCTGAAAAATTTTGACGAAAGAAAATTCTCCTTTTGGTTCTCTTTAGATGCTACATGTTGTTAAGACGTACACGCCACAACAATTCTTTTCGAGATACAACGTGTAGTTTTGGAGATACAAGCTAATTTTGTACTATGCGTTATTTCTTCTCGTAAAGAGTTTCCAATGCGTACGTATATGTCTTTACTCTGCAAAACTGTATTTCCTTATGAAGTGGTATTCTTACATATCCTTTCGAGAGAAAACTGTCCTGTGCCTTCTCTTTTGAGGCTACACACGTAGACATACACGCAACATGAAAGCTTTTCGACTTACAACGTGTTGTTTAGGAAAAACAAGATAATTTCGCACGATGCGGGATTTCCTTAAAACGTGATTTTCTGAAAAATTTTGACGAAAGAAAATTCTCCTTTTGGTTCTCTTTAGATGCTACATGTTAAGACGTACACGCCACAACAATTCTTTTCGAGATACAACGTGTAGTTTTGGAGATACAAGCTAATTTTGTACTATGCGTTATTTCTTCTCGTAAAGAGTTTCCAATGCGTACGTATATGTCTTTACTCTGCAAAACTGTATTTCCTTATGAAGTGGTATTCTTACATATCCTTTCGAGAGAAAACTGTCCTGTGCCTTCTCTTTTGAGGCTACACACGTAGACATACACGCAACATGAAAGCTTTTCGACTTACAACGTGTTGTTTGGGAAAAACAAGATAATTTCGCACGATGCGGGATTTCCTTAAAACGTGATTTTCTGAAAAATTTTGACGAAAGAAAATTCTCCTTTTGGTTCTCTTTAGATGCTACATGTTAAGACGTACACGCCACAACAATTCTTTTCGAGATACAACGTGTAGTTTTGGAGATACAAGCTAATTTTGTACTATGCGTTATTTCTTCTCGTAAAGAGTTTCCAATGCGTACGTATATGTCTTTACTCTGCAAAACTGTATTTCCTTATGAAGTGGTATTCTTACATATCCTTTCGAGAGAAAACTGTCCTGTGCCTTCTCTTTTGAGGCTACACACGTAGACATACACGCAACATGAAAGCTTTTCGACTTACAACGTGTTGTTTAGGAAAAAACAAGATAATTTCGCACGATGCGGGATTTCCTTAAAACGTGATTTTCTGAAAAATTTTGACAAAAGAAAATTCTCCTTTTGGTTCTCTTTAGATGCTACATGTTAAGACGTACACGCCACAACAATTCTTTTCGAGATACAACGTGTAGTTTTGGAGATACAAGCTAATTTTGTACTATGCGTTATTTCTTCTCGTAAAGAGTTTCCAATGCGTACGTATATGTCTTTACTCTGCAAAACTGTATTTCCTTATGAAGTGGTATTCTTACATATCCTTTCGAGAGAAAACTGTCCTGTGCCTTCTCTTTTGAGGCTACACACGTAGACATACACGCAACATGAAAGCTTTTCGACTTACAACGTGTTGTTTGGGAAAAACAAGATAATTTCGCACGATGCGGGATTTCCTTAAAACGTGATTTTCTGAAAAATTTTGACGAAAGAAAATTCTCCTTTTGGTTCTCTTTAGATGCTACATGTTAAGACGTACACGCCACAACAATTCTTTTCGAGATACAACGTGTAGTTTTGGAGATACAAGCTAATTTTGTACTATGCGTTATTTCTTCTCGTAAAGAGTTTCCAATGCGTACGTATATGTCTTTACTCTGCAAAACTGTATTTCCTTATGAAGTGGTATTCTTACATATCCTTTCGAGAGAAAACTGTCCTGTGCCTTCTCTTTTGAGGCTACACACGTAGACATACACGCAACATGAAAGCTTTTCGACTTACAACGTGTTGTTTAGGAAAAACAAGATAATTTCGCACGATGCGGGATTTCCTTAAAACGTGATTTTCTGAAAAATTTTGACGAAAGAAAATTCTCCTTTTGGTTCTCTTTAGATGCTACATGTTAAGACGTACACGCCACAACAATTCTTTTCGAGATACAACGTGTAGTTTTGGAGATACAAGCTAATTTTGTACTATGCGTTATTTCTTCTCGTAAAGAGTTTCCAATGCGTACGTATATGTCTTTACTCTGCAAAACTGTATTTCCTTATGAAGTGGTATTCTTACATATCCTTTTGAGAGAAAACTGTCCTGTGCCTTCTCTTTTGAGGCTACACACGTAGACATACACGCAACATGAAAGCTTTTCGACTTACAACGTGTTGTTTAGGAAAAACAAGATAATTTCGCACGATGCGGGATTTCCTTAAAACGTGATTTTCTGAAAAAATTTGACGAAAGAAAATTCTCCTTTTGGTTCTCTTTAGATGCTACATGTTAAGACGTACACGCCACAACAATTCTTTTCGAGATACAACGTGTAGTTTTGGAGATACAAGCTAATTTTGTACTATGCGTTATTTCTTCTCGTAAAGAGTTTCCAATGCGTACGTATATGTCTTTACTCTGCAAAACTGTATTTCCTTATGAAGTGGTATTCTTACATATCCTTTCGAGAGAAAACTGTCCTGTGCCTTCTCTTTTGAGGCTACACACGTAGACATACACGCAACATGAAAGCTTTTCGACTTACAACGTGTTGTTTAGGAAAAACAAGATAATTTCGCACGATGCGGGATTTCCTTAAAACGTGATTTTCTGAAAAATTTTGACGAAAGAAAATTCTCCTTTTGGTTCTCTTTAGATGCTACATGTTAAGACGTACACGCCACAACAATTCTTTTCGAGATACAACGTGTAGTTTTGGAGATACAAGCTAATTTTGTACTATGCGTTATTTCTTCTCGTAAAGAGTTTCCAATGCCTACGTATATGTCTTTACTCTGCAAAACTGTATTTCCTTATGAAGTGGTATTCTTACATATCCTTTCGAGAGAAAACTGTCCTGTGCCTTCTCTTTTGAGGCTACACACGTAGACATACACGCAACATGAAAGCTTTTCGACTTACAACGTGTTGTTTAGGAAAAACAAGATAATTTCGCACGATGCGGGATTTCCTTAAAACGTGATTTTCTGAAAAATTTTGACGAAAGAAAATTCTCCTTTTGGTTCTCTTTAGATGCTACATGTTAAGACGTACACGCCACAACAATTCTTTTCGAGATACAACGTGTAGTTTTGGAGATACAAGCTAATTTTGTACTATGCGTTATTTCTTCTCGTAAAGAGTTTCCAATGCGTACGTATATGTCTTTACTCTGCAAAACTGTATTTCCTTATGAAGTGGTATTCTTACATATCCTTTGGAGAGAAAACTGTCCTGTGCCTTCTCTTTTGAGGCTACACACGTAGACATACACGCAACATGAAAGCTTTTCGACTTACAACGTGTTGTTTAGGAAAAACAAGATAATTTCGCACGATGCGGGATTTCCTTAAAACGTGATTTTCTGAAAAATTTTGACGAAAGAAAATTCTCCTTTTGGTTCTCTTTAGATGCTACATGTTAAGACGTACACGCCACAACAATTCTTTTCGAGATACAACGTGTAGTTTTGGAGATACAAGCTAATTTTGTACTATGCGTTATTTCTTCTCGTAAAGAGTTTCCAATGCGTACGTATATGTCTTTACTCTGCAAAACTGTATTTCCTTATGAAGTGGTATTCTTACATATCCTTTCGAGAGAAAACTGTCCTGTGCCTTCTCTTTTGAGGCTACACACGTAGACATACACGCAACATGAAAGCTTTTCGACTTACAACGTGTTGTTTAGGAAAAACAAGATAATTTCGCACGATGCGGGATTTCCTTAAAACGTGATTTTCTGAAAAATTTTGACGAAAGAAAATTCTCCTTTTGGTTCTCTTTAGATGCTACATGTTAAGACGTACACGCCACAACAATTCTTTTCGAGATACAACGTGTAGTTTTGGAGATACAAGCTAATTTTGTACTATGCGTTATTTCTTCTCGTAAAGAGTTTCCAATGCGTACGTATATGTCTTTACTCTGCAAAACTGTATTTCCTTATGAAGTGGTATTCTTACATATCCTTTCGAGAAAAAACTGTCCTGTGCCTTCTCTTTTGAGGCTACACACGTAGACATACACGCAACATGAAAGCTTTTCGACTTACAACGTGTTGTTTGGGAAAAACAAGATAATTTCGCACGATGCGGGATTTCCTTAAAACGTGATTTTCTGAAAAATTTTGACGAAAGAAAATTCTCCTTTTGGTTCTCTTTAGATGCTACATGTTAAGACGTACACGCCACAACAATTCTTTTCGAGATACAACGTGTAGTTTTGGAGATACAAGCTAATTTTGTACTATGCGTTATTTCTTCTCGTAAAGAGTTTCCAATGCGTACGTATATGTCTTTACTCTGCAAAACTGTATTTCCTTATGAAGTGGTATTGTTACATATCCTTTCGAGAGAAAACTGTCCTGTGCCTTCTCTTTTGAGGCTACACACGTAGACATACACGCAACATGAAAGCTTTTCGACTTACAACGTGTTGTTTAGGAAAAACAAGATAATTTCGCACGATGCGGGATTTCCTTAAAACGTGATTTTCTGAAAAATTTTGACAAAAGAAAATTCTCCTTTTGGTTCTCTTTAGATGCTACATGTTAAGACGTACACGCCACAACAATTCTTTTCGAGATACAACGTGTAGTTTTGGAGATACAAGCTAATTTTGTACTATGCGTTATTTCTTCTCGTAAAGAGTTTCCAATGCGTACGTATATGTCTTTACTCTGCAAAACTGTATTTCCTTATGAAGTGGTATTCTTACATATCCTTTCGAGAGAAAACTGTCCTGTGCCTTCTCTTTTGAGGCTACACACGTAGACATACACGCAACATGAAAGCTTTTCGACTTACAACGTGTTGTTTGGGAAAAACAAGATAATTTCGCACGATGCGGGATTTCCTTAAAACGTGATTTTCTGAAAAATTTTGACGAAAGAAAATTCTCCTTTTGGTTCTCTTTAGATGCTACATGTTAAGACGTACACGCCACAACAATTCTTTTCGAGATACAACGTGTAGTTTTGGAGATACAAGCTAATTTTGTACTATGCGTTATTTCTTCTCGTAAAGAGTTTCCAATGCGTACGTATATGTCTTTACTCTGCAAAACTGTATTTCCTTATGAAGTGGTATTCTTACATATCCTTTCGAGAGAAAACTGTCCTGTGCCTTCTCTTTTGAGGCTACACACGTAGACATACACGCAACATGAAAGCTTTTCGACTTACAACGTGTTGTTTAGGAAAAACAAGATAATTTCGCACGATGCGGGATTTCCTTAAAACGTGATTTTCTGAAAAATTTTGACGAAAGAAAATTCTCCTTTTGGTTCTCTTTAGATGCTACATGTTAAGACGTACACGCCACAACAATTCTTTTCGAGATACAACGTGTAGTTTTGGAGATACAAGCTAATTTTGTACTATGCGTTATTTCTTCTCGTAAAGAGTTTCCAATGCGTACGTATATGTCTTTACTCTGCAAAACTGTATTTCCTTATGAAGTGGTATTCTTACATATCCTTTTGAGAGAAAACTGTCCTGTGCCTTCTCTTTTGAGGCTACACACGTAGACATACACGCAACATTAAAGCTTTTCGACTTACAACGTGTTGTTTAGGAAAAACAAGATAATTTCGCACGATGCGGGATTTCCTTAAAACGTGATTTTCTGAAAAAATTTGACGAAAGAAAATTCTCCTTTTGGTTCTCTTTAGATGCTACATGTTAAGACGTACACGCCACAACAATTCTTTTCGAGATACAACGTGTAGTTTTGGAGATACAAGCTAATTTTGTACTATGCGTTATTTCTTCTCGTAAAGAGTTTCCAATGCGTACGTATATGTCTTTACTCTGCAAAACTGTATTTCCTTATGAAGTGGTATTCTTACATATCCTTTCGAGAGAAAACTGTCCTGTGCCTTCTCTTTTGAGGCTACACACGTAGACATACACGCAACATGAAAGCTTTTCGACTTACAACGTGTTGTTTAGGAAAAACAAGATAATTTCGCACGATGCGGGATTTCCTTAAAACGTGATTTTCTGAAAAATTTTGACGAAAGAAAATTCTCCTTTTGGTTCTCTTTAGATGCTACATGTTAAGACGTACACGCCACAACAATTCTTTTCGAGATACAACGTGTAGTTTTGGAGATACAAGCTAATTTTGTACTATGCGTTATTTCTTCTCGTAAAGAGTTTCCAATGCCTACGTATATGTCTTTACTCTGCAAAACTGTATTTCCTTATGAAGTGGTATTCTTACATATCCTTTCGAGAGAAAACTGTCCTGTGCCTTCTCTTTTGAGGCTACACACGTAGACATACACGCAACATGAAAGCTTTTCGACTTACAACGTGTTGTTTAGGAAAAACAAGATAATTTCGCACGATGCGGGATTTCCTTAAAACGTGATTTTCTGAAAAATTTTGACGAAAGAAAATTCTCCTTTTGGTTCTCTTTAGATGCTACATGTTAAGACGTACACGCCACAACAATTCTTTTCGAGATACAACGTGTAGTTTTGGAGATACAAGCTAATTTTGTACTATGCGTTATTTCTTCTCGTAAAGAGTTTCCAATGCGTACGTATATGTCTTTACTCTGCAAAACTGTATTTCCTTATGAAGTGGTATTCTTACATATCCTTTCGAGAGAGAACTGTCCTGTGCCTTCTCTTTTGAGGCTACAGACTTAGACATACACGCAACATGAAAGCTTTTCGACTTACAACGTGTTGTTTAGGAAAAACAAGATAATTTCGCACGATGCGGGATTTCCTTAAAACGTGATTTTCTGAAAAATTTTGACGAAAGAAAATTCTCCTTTTGGTTCTCTTTAGATGCTACATGTTAAGACGTACACGCCACAACAATTCTTTTCGAGATACAACGTGTAGTTTTGGAGATACAAGCTAATTTTGTACTATGCGTTATTTCTTCTCGTAAAGAGTTTCCAATGCGTACGTATATGTCTTTACTCTGCAAAACTGTATTTCCTTATGAAGTGGTATTCTTACATATCCTTTCGAGAGAAAACTGTCCTGTGCCTTCTCTTTTGAGGCTACACACGTAGACATACACGCAACATGAAAGCTTTTCGACTTACAACGTGTTGTTTAGGAAAAACAAGATAATTTCGCACGATGCGGGATTTCCTTAAAACGTGATTTTCTGAAAAATTTTGACGAAAGAAAATTCTCCTTTTGGTTCTCTTTAGATGCTACATGTTAAGACGTACACGCCACAACAATTCTTTTCGAGATACAACGTGTAGTTTTGGAGATACAAGCTAATTTTGTACTATGCGTTATTTCTTCTCGTAAAGAGTTTCCAATGCGTACGTATATGTCTTTACTCTGCAAAACTGTATTTCCTTATGAAGTGGTATTCTTACATATCCTTTCGAGAGAAAACTGTCCTGTGCCTTCTCTTTTGAGGCTACACACGTAGACATACACGCAACATGAAAGCTTTTCGACTTACAACGTGTTGTTTAGGAAAAACAAGATAATTTCGCACGATGCGGGATTTCCTTAAAACGTGATTTTCTGAAAAATTTTGACGAAAGAAAATTCTCCGTTTGGTTCTCTTTAGATGCTACATGTTAAGACGTACACGCCACAACAATTCTTTTCGAGATACAACGTGTAGTTTTGGAGATACAAGCTAATTTTGTACTATGCGTTATTTCTTCTCGTAAAGAGTTTCCAATGCGTACGTATATGTCTTTACTCTGCAAAACTGTATTTCCTTATGAAGTGGTATTCTTACATATCCTTTCGAGAGAAAACTGTCCTGTGCCTTCTCTTTTGAGGCTACACACGTAGACATACACGCAACATGAAAGCTTTTCGACTTACAACGTGTTGTTTAGGAAAAACAAGATAATTTCGCACGATGCGGGATTTCCTTAAAACGTGATTTTCTGAAAAATTTTGACGAAAGAAAATTCTCCTTTTGGTTCTCTTTAGATGCTACATGTTAAGACGTACACGCCACAACAATTCTTTTCGAGATACAACGTGTAGTTTTGGAGATACAAGCTAATTTTGTACTATGCGTTATTTCTTCTCGTAAAGAGTTTCCAATGCGTACGTATATGTCTTTACTCTGCAAAACTGTATTTCCTTATGAAGTGGTATTCTTACATATCCTTTCGAGAGAAAACTGTCCTGTGCCTTCTCTTTTGAGGCTACACACGTAGACATACACGCAACATGAAAGCTTTTCGACTTACAACGTGTTGTTTGGGAAAAACAAGATAATTTCGCACGATGCGGGATTTCCTTAAAACGTGATTTTCTGAAAAATTTTGACGAAAGAAAATTCTCCTTTTGGTTCTCTTTAGATGCTACATGTTAAGACGTACACGCCACAACAATTCTTTTCGAGATACAACGTGTAGTTTTGGAGATACAAGCTAATTTTGTACTGTGCGTTATTTCTTCTCGTAAAGAGTTTCCAATGCGTACGTATATGTCTTTACTCTGCAAAACTGTATTTCCTTATGAAGTGGTATTCTTACATATCCTTTCGAGAGAAAACTGTCCTGTGCCTTCTCTTTTGAGGCTACACACGTAGACATACACGCAACATGAAAGCTTTTCGACTTACAACGTGTTGTTTAGGAAAAACAAGATAATTTCGCACGATGCGGGATTTCCTTAAAACGTGATTTTCTGAAAAATTTTGACGAAAGAAAATTCTCCTTTTGGTTCTCTTTAGATGCTACATGTTAAGACGTACACGCCACAACAATTCTTTTCGAGATACAACGTGTAGTTTTGGAGATACAAGCTAATTTTGTACTATGCGTTATTTCTTCTCGTAAAGAGTTTCCAATGCGTACGTATATGTCTTTACTCTGCAAAACTGTATTTCCTTATGAAGTGGTATTCTTACATATCCTTTCGAGAGAAAACTGTCCTGTGCCTTCTCTTTTGAGGCTACACACGTAGACATACACGCAACATGAAAGCTTTTCGACTTACAACGTGTTGTTTAGGAAAAACAAGATAATTTCGCACGATGCGGGATTTCCTTAAAACGTGATTTTCTGAAAAATTTTGACGAAAGAAAATTCTCCTTTTGGTTCTCTTTAGATGCTACATGTTAAGACGTACACGCCACAACAATTCTTTTCGAGATACAACGTGTAGTTTTGGAGATACAAGCTAATTTTGTACTATGCGTTATTTCTTCTCGTAAAGAGTTTCCAATGCGTACGTATATGTCTTTACTCTGCAAAACTGTATTTCCTTATGAAGTGGTATTCTTACATATCCTTTCGAGAGAAAACTGTCCTGTGCCTTCTCTTTTGAGGCTACACACGTAGACATACACGCAACATGAAAGCTTTTCGACTTACAACGTGTTGTTTAGGAAAAACAAGATAATTTCGCACGATGCGGGATTTCCTTAAAACGTGATTTTCTGAAAAATTTTGACGAAAGAAAATTCTCCTTTTGGTTCTCTTTAGATGCTACATGTTAAGACGTACACGCCACAACAATTCTTTTCGAGATACAACGTGTAGTTTTGGAGATACAAGCTAATTTTGTACTATGCGTTATTTCTTCTCGTAAAGAGTTTCCAATGCGTACGTATATGTTTTTACTCTGCAAAACTGTATTTCCTTATGAAGTGGTATTCTTACATATCCTTTCGAGAGAAAACTGTCCTGTGCCTTCTCTTTTGAGGCTACACACGTAGACATACACGCAACATGAAAGCTTTTCGACTTACAACGTGTTGTTTGGGAAAAACAAGATAATTTCGCACGATGCGGGATTTCCTTAAAACGTGATTTTCTGAAAAATTTTGACGAAAGAAAATTCTCCTTTTGGTTCTCTTTAGATGCTACATGTTAAGACGTACACGCCACAACAATTCTTTTCGAGATACAACGTGTAGTTTTGGAGATACAAGCTAATTTTGTACTGTGCGTTATTTCTTCTCGTAAAGAGTTTCCAATGCGTACGTATATGTCTTTACTCTGCAAAACTGTATTTCCTTATGAAGTGGTATTCTTACATATCCTTTCGAGAGAAAACTGTCCTGTGCCTTCTCTTTTGAGGCTACACACGTAGACATACACGCAACATGAAAGCTTTTCGACTTACAACGTGTTGTTTAGGAAAAACAAGATAATTTCGCACGATGCGGGATTTCCTTAAAACGTGATTTTCTGAAAAATTTTGACGAAAGAAAATTCTCCTTTTGGTTCTCTTTAGATGCTACATGTTAAGACGTACACGCCACAACAATTCTTTTCGAGATACAACGTGTAGTTTTGGAGATACAAGCTAATTTTGTACTATGCGTTATTTCTTCTCGTAAAGAGTTTCCAATGCGTACGTATATGTCTTTACTCTGCAAAACTGTATTTCCTTATGAAGTGGTATTCTTACATATCCTTTCGAGAGAAAACTGTCCTGTGCCTTCTCTTTTGAGGCTACACACGTAGACATACACGCAACATGAAAGCTTTTCGACTTACAACGTGTTGTTTAGGAAAAACAAGATAATTTCGCACGATGCGGGATTTCCTTAAAACGTGATTTTCTGAAAAATTTTGACGAAAGAAAATTCTCCTTTTGGTTCTCTTTAGATGCTACATGTTAAGACGTACACGCCACAACAATTCTTTTCGAGATACAACGTGTAGTTTTGGAGATACAAGCTAATTTTGTACTATGCGTTATTTCTTCTCGTAAAGAGTTTCCAATGCGTACGTATATGTCTTTACTCTGCAAAACTGTATTTCCTTATGAAGTGGTATTCTTACATATCCTTTCGAGAGAAAACTGTCCTGTGCCTTCTCTTTTGAGGCTACACACGTAGACATACACGCAACATGAAAGCTTTTCGACTTACAACGTGTTGTTTAGGAAAAACAAGATAATTTCGCACGATGCGGGATTTCCTTAAAACGTGATTTTCTGAAAAATTTTGACGAAAGAAAATTCTCCTTTTGGTTCTCTTTAGATGCTACATGTTAAGACGTACACGCCACAACAATTCTTTTCGAGATACAACGTGTAGTTTTGGAGATACAAGCTAATTTTGTACTATGCGTTATTTCTTCTCGTAAAGAGTTTCCAATGCGTACGTATATGTCTTTACTCTGCAAAACTGTATTTCCTTATGAAGTGGTATTCTTACATATCCTTTCGAGAGAAAACTGTCCTGTGCCTTCTCTTTTGAGGCTACACACGTAGACATACACGCAACATGAAAGCTTTTCGACTTACAACGTGTTGTTTGGGAAAAACAAGATAATTTCGCACGATGCGGGATTTCCTTAAAACGTGATTTTCTGAAAAATTTTGACGAAAGAAAATTCTCCTTTTGGTTCTCTTTAGATGCTACATGTTAAGACGTACACGCCACAACAATTCTTTTCGAGATACAACGTGTAGTTTTGGAGATACAAGCTAATTTTGTACTGTGCGTTATTTCTTCTCGTAAAGAGTTTCCAATGCGTACGTATATGTCTTTACTCTGCAAAACTGTATTTCCTTATGAAGTGGTATTCTTACATATCCTTTCGAGAGAAAACTGTCCTGTGCCTTCTCTTTTGAGGCTACACACGTAGACATACACGCAACATGAAAGCTTTTCGACTTACAACGTGTTGTTTAGGAAAAACAAGATAATTTCGCACGATGCGGGATTTCCTTAAAACGTGATTTTCTGAAAAATTTTGACGAAAGAAAATTCTCCTTTTGGTTCTCTTTAGATGCTACATGTTAAGACGTACACGCCACAACAATTCTTTTCGAGATACAACGTGTAGTTTTGGAGATACAAGCTAATTTTGTACTATGCGTTATTTCTTCTCGTAAAGAGTTTCCAATGCGTACGTATATGTCTTTACTCTGCAAAACTGTATTTCCTTATGAAGTGGTATTCTTACATATCCTTTCGAGAGAAAACTGTCCTGTGCCTTCTCTTTTGAGGCTACACACGTAGACATACACGCAACATGAAAGCTTTTCGACTTACAACGTGTTGTTTAGGAAAAACAAGATAATTTCGCACGATGCGGGATTTCCTTAAAACGTGATTTTCTGAAAAATTTTGACGAAAGAAAATTCTCCTTTTGGTTCTCTTTAGATGCTACATGTTAAGACGTACACGCCACAACAATTCTTTTCGAGATACAACGTGTAGTTTTGGAGATACAAGCTAATTTTGTACTATGCGTTATTTCTTCTCGTAAAGAGTTTCCAATGCGTACGTATATGTCTTTACTCTGCAAAACTGTATTTCCTTATGAAGTGGTATTCTTACATATCCTTTCGAGAGAAAACTGTCCTGTGCCTTCTCTTTTGAGGCTACACACGTAGACATACACGCAACATGAAAGCTTTTCGACTTACAACGTGTTGTTTAGGAAAAACAAGATAATTTCGCACGATGCGGGATTTCCTTAAAACGTGATTTTCTGAAAAATTTTGACGAAAGAAAATTCTCCTTTTGGTTCTCTTTAGATGCTACATGTTAAGACGTACACGCCACAACAATTCTTTTCGAGATACAACGTGTAGTTTTGGAGATACAAGCTAATTTTGTACTATGCGTTATTTCTTCTCGTAAAGAGTTTCCAATGCGTACGTATATGTTTTTACTCTGCAAAACTGTATTTCCTTATGAAGTGGTATTCTTACATATCCTTTCGAGAGAAAACTGTCCTGTGCCTTCTCTTTTGAGGCTACACACGTAGACATACACGCAACATGAAAGCTTTTCGACTTACAACGTGTTGTTTGGGAAAAACAAGATAATTTCGCACGATGCGGGATTTCCTTAAAACGTGATTTTCTGAAAAATTTTGACGAAAGAAAATTCTCCTTTTGGTTCTCTTTAGATGCTACATGTTAAGACGTACACGCCACAACAATTCTTTTCGAGATACAACGTGTAGTTTTGGAGATACAAGCTAATTTTGTACTGTGCGTTATTTCTTCTCGTAAAGAGTTTCCAATGCGTACGTATATGTCTTTACTCTGCAAAACTGTATTTCCTTATGAAGTGGTATTCTTACATATCCTTTCGAGAGAAAACTGTCCTGTGCCTTCTCTTTTGAGGCTACACACGTAGACATACACGCAACATGAAAGCTTTTCGACTTACAACGTGTTGTTTAGGAAAAACAAGATAATTTCGCACGATGCGGGATTTCCTTAAAACGTGATTTTCTGAAAAATTTTGACGAAAGAAAATTCTCCTTTTGGTTCTCTTTAGATGCTACATGTTAAGACGTACACGCCACAACAATTCTTTTCGAGATACAACGTGTAGTTTTGGAGATACAAGCTAATTTTGTACTGTGCGTTATTTCTTCTCGTAAAGAGTTTCCAATGCGTACGTATATGTCTTTACTCTGCAAAACTGTATTTCCTTATGAAGTGGTATTCTTACATATCCTTTCGAGAGAAAACTGTCCTGTGCCTTCTCTTTTGAGGCTACACACGTAGACATACACGCAACATGAAAGCTTTTCGACTTACAACGTGTTGTTTAGGAAAAACAAGATAATTTCGCACGATGCGGGATTTCCTTAAAACGTGATTTTCTGAAAAATTTTGACGAAAGAAAATTCTCCTTTTGGTTCTCTTTAGATGCTACATGTTAAGACGTACACGCCACAACAATTCTTTTCGAGATACAACGTGTAGTTTTGGAGATACAAGCTAATTTTGTACTATGCGTTATTTCTTCTCGTAAAGAGTTTCCAATGCGTACGTATATGTCTTTACTCTGCAAAACTGTATTTCCTTATGAAGTGGTATTCTTACATATCCTTTCGAGAGAAAACTGTCCTGTGCCTTCTCTTTTGAGGCTACACACGTAGACATACACGCAACATGAAAGCTTTTCGACTTACAACGTGTTGTTTAGGAAAAACAAGATAATTTCGCACGATGCGGGATTTCCTTAAAACGTGATTTTCTGAAAAAATTTGACGAAAGAAAATTCTCCTTTTGGTTCTCTTTAGATGCTACATGTTAAGACGTACACGCCACAACAATTCTTTTCGAGATACAACGTGTAGTTTTGGAGATACAAGCTAATTTTGTACTATGCGTTATTTCTTCTCGTAAAGAGTTTCCAATGCGTACGTATATGTCTTTACTCTGCAAAACTGTATTTCCTTATGAAGTGGTATTCTTACATATCCTTTCGAGAGAAAACTGTCCTGTGCCTTCTCTTTTGAGGCTACACACGTAGACATACACGCAACATGAAAGCTTTTCGACTTACAACGTGTTGTTTAGGAAAAACAAGATAATTTCGCATGATGCGGGATTTCCTTAAAACGTGATTTTCTGAAAAATTTTGACGAAAGAAAATTCTCCTTTTGGTTCTCTTTAGATGCTACATGTTAAGACGTACACGCCACAACAATTCTTTTCGAGATACAACGTGTAGTTTTGGAGATACAAGCTAATTTTGTACTATGCGTTATTTCTTCTCGTAATGAGTTTCCAATGCCTACGTATATGTCTTTACTCTGCAAAACTGTATTTCCTTATGAAGTGGTATTCTTACATATCCTTTCGAGAGAAAACTGTCCTGTGCCTTCTCTTTTGAGGCTACACACGTAGACATACACGCAACATGAAAGCTTTTCGACTTACAACGTGTTGTTTAGGAAAAACAAGATAATTTCGCACGATGCGGGATTTCCTTAAAACGTGATTTTCTGAAAAATTTTGACGAAAGAAAATTCTCCTTTTGGTTCTCTTTAGATGCTACATGTTAAGACGTACACGCCACAACAATTCTTTTCGAGATACAACGTGTAGTTTTGGAGATACAAGCTAATTTTGTACTATGCGTTATTTCTTCTCGTAAAGAGTTTCCAATGCGTACGTATATGTCTTTACTCTGCAAAACTGTATTTCCTTATGAAGTGGTATTCTTACATATCCTTTCGAGAGAAAACTGTCCTGTGCCTTCTCTTTTGAGGCTACACACGTAGACATACACGCAACATGAAAGCTTTTCGACTTACAACGTGTTGTTTAGGAAAAACAAGATAATTTCGCACGATGCGGGATTTCCTTAAAACGTGATTTTCTGAAAAATTTTGACGAAAGAAAATTCTCCTTTTGGTTCTCTTTAGATGCTACATGTTAAGACGTACACGCCACAACAATTCTTTTCGAGATACAACGTGTAGTTTTGGAGATACAAGCTAATTTTGTACTATGCGTTATTTCTTCTCGTAAAGAGTTTCCAATGCGTACGTATATGTCTTTACTCTGCAAAACTGTATTTCCTTATGAAGTGGTATTCTTACATATCCTTTCGAGAGAAAACTGTCCTGTGCCTTCTCTTTTGAGGCTACACACGTAGACATACACGCAACATGAAAGCTTTTCGACTTACAACGTGTTGTTTAGGAAAAACAAGATAATTTCGCACGATGCGGGATTTCCTTAAAACGTGATTTTCTGAAAAATTTTGACGAAAGAAAATTCTCCTTTTGGTTCTCTTTAGATGCTACATGTTAAGACGTACACGCCACAACAATTCTTTTCGAGATACAACGTGTAGTTTTGGAGATACAAGCTAATTTTGTACTATGCGTTATTTCTTCTCGTAAAGAGTTTCCAATGCGTACGTATATGTCTTTACTCTGCAAAACTGTATTTCCTTATGAAGTGGTATTCTTACATATCCTTTCGAGAGAAAACTGTCCTGTGCCTTCTCTTTTGAGGCTACACACGTAGACATACACGCAACATGAAAGCTTTTCGACTTACAACGTGTTGTTTAGGAAAAACAAGATAATTTCGCACGATGCGGGATTTCCTTAAAACGTGATTTTCTGAAAAATTTTGACGAAAGAAAATTCTCCTTTTGGTTCTCTTTAGATGCTACATGTTAAGACGTACACGCCACAACAATTCTTTTCGAGATACAACGTGTAGTTTTGGAGATACAAGCTAATTTTGTACTGTGCGTTATTTCTTCTCGTAAAGAGTTTCCAATGCGTACGTATATGTCTTTACTCTGCAAAACTGTATTTCCTTATGAAGTGGTATTCTTACATATCCTTTCGAGAGAAAACTGTCCTGTGCCTTCTCTTTTGAGGCTACACACGTAGACATACACGCAACATGAAAGCTTTTCGACTTACAACGTGTTGTTTGGGAAAAACAAGATAATTTCGCACGATGCGGGATTTCCTTAAAACGTGATTTTCTGAAAAATTTTGACGAAAGAAAATTCTCCTTTTGGTTCTCTTTAGATGCTACATGTTAAGACGTACACGCCACAACAATTCTTTTCGAGATACAACGTGTAGTTTTGGAGATACAAGCTAATTTTGTACTATGCGTTATTTCTTCTCGTAAAGAGTTTCCAATGCGTACGTATATGTCTTTACTCTGCAAAACTGTATTTCCTTATGAAGTGGTATTCTTACATATCCTTTCGAGAGAAAACTGTCCTGTGCCTTCTCTTTTGAGGCTACACACGTAGACATACACGCAACATGAAAGCTTTTCGACTTACAACGTGTTGTTTAGGAAAAACAAGATAATTTCGCACGATGCGGGATTTCCTTAAAACGTGATTTTCTGAAAAAATTTGACGAAAGAAAATTCTCCTTTTGGTTCTCTTTAGATGCTACATGTTAAGACGTACACGCCACAACAATTCTTTTCGAGATACAACGTGTAGTTTTGGAGATACAAGCTAATTTTGTACTATGCGTTATTTCTTCTCGTAAAGAGTTTCCAATGCGTACGTATATGTCTTTACTCTGCAAAACTGTATTTCCTTATGAAGTGGTATTCTTACATATCCTTTCGAGAGAAAACTGTCCTGTGCCTTCTCTTTTGAGGCTACACACGTAGACATACACGCAACATGAAAGCTTTTCGACTTACAACGTGTTGTTTAGGAAAAACAAGATAATTTCGCACGATGCGGGATTTCCTTAAAACGTGATTTTCTGAAAAATTTTGACGAAAGAAAATTCTCCTTTTGGTTCTCTTTAGATGCTACATGTTAAGACGTACACGCCACAACAATTCTTTTCGAGATACAACGTGTAGTTTTGGAGATACAAGCTAATTTTGTACTATGCGTTATTTCTTCTCGTAAAGAGTTTCCAATGCGTACGTATATGTCTTTACTCTGCAAAACTGTATTTCCTTATGAAGTGGTATTCTTACATATCCTTTCGAGAGAAAACTGTCCTGTGCCTTCTCTTTTGAGGCTACACACGTAGACATACACGCAACATGAAAGCTTTTCGACTTACAACGTGTTGTTTAGGAAAAACAAGATAATTTCGCATGATGCGGGATTTCCTTAAAACGTGATTTTCTGAAAAATTTTGACGAAAGAAAATTCTCCTTTTGGTTCTCTTTAGATGCTACATGTTAAGACGTACACGCCACAACAATTCTTTTCGAGATACAACGTGTAGTTTTGGAGATACAAGCTAATTTTGTACTATGCGTTATTTCTTCTCGTAATGAGTTTCCAATGCCTACGTATATGTCTTTACTCTGCAAAACTGTATTTCCTTATGAAGTGGTATTCTTACATATCCTTTCGAGAGAAAACTGTCCTGTGCCTTCTCTTTTGAGGCTACACACGTAGACATACACGCAACATGAAAGCTTTTCGACTTACAACGTGTTGTTTAGGAAAAACAAGATAATTTCGCACGATGCGGGATTTCCTTAAAACGTGATTTTCTGAAAAATTTTGACGAAAGAAAATTCTCCTTTTGGTTCTCTTTAGATGCTACATGTTAAGACGTACACGCCACAACAATTCTTTTCGAGATACAACGTGTAGTTTTGGAGATACAAGCTAATTTTGTACTATGCGTTATTTCTTCTCGTAAAGAGTTTCCAATGCGTACGTATATGTCTTTACTCTGCAAAACTGTATTTCCTTATGAAGTGGTATTCTTACATATCCTTTCGAGAGAAAACTGTCCTGTGCCTTCTCTTTTGAGGCTACACACGTAGACATACACGCAACATGAAAGCTTTTCGACTTACAACGTGTTGTTTAGGAAAAACAAGATAATTTCGCACGATGCGGGATTTCCTTAAAACGTGATTTTCTGAAAAATTTTGACGAAAGAAAATTCTCCTTTTGGTTCTCTTTAGATGCTACATGTTAAGACGTACACGCCACAACAATTCTTTTCGAGATACAACGTGTAGTTTTGGAGATACAAGCTAATTTTGTACTATGCGTTATTTCTTCTCGTAAAGAGTTTCCAATGCGTACGTATATGTCTTTACTCTGCAAAACTGTATTTCCTTATGAAGTGGTATTCTTACATATCCTTTCGAGAGAAAACTGTCCTGTGCCTTCTCTTTTGAGGCTACACACGTAGACATACACGCAACATGAAAGCTTTTCGACTTACAACGTGTTGTTTAGGAAAAACAAGATAATTTCGCACGATGCGGGATTTCCTTAAAACGTGATTTTCTGAAAAATTTTGACGAAAGAAAATTCTCCTTTTGGTTCTCTTTAGATGCTACATGTTAAGACGTACACGCCACAACAATTCTTTTCGAGATACAACGTGTAGTTTTGGAGATACAAGCTAATTTTGTACTATGCGTTATTTCTTCTCGTAAAGAGTTTCCAATGCGTACGTATATGTCTTTACTCTGCAAAACTGTATTTCCTTATGAAGTGGTATTCTTACATATCCTTTCGAGAGAAAACTGTCCTGTGCCTTCTCTTTTGAGGCTACACACGTAGACATACACGCAACATGAAAGCTTTTCGACTTACAACGTGTTGTTTAGGAAAAACAAGATAATTTCGCACGATGCGGGATTTCCTTAAAACGTGATTTTCTGAAAAATTTTGACGAAAGAAAATTCTCCTTTTGGTTCTCTTTAGATGCTACATGTTAAGACGTACACGCCACAACAATTCTTTTCGAGATACAACGTGTAGTTTTGGAGATACAAGCTAATTTTGTACTATGCGTTATTTCTTCTCGTAAAGAGTTTCCAATGCGTACGTATATGTCTTTACTCTGCAAAACTGTATTTCCTTATGAAGTGGTATTCTTACATATCCTTTCGAGAGAAAACTGTCCTGTGCCTTCTCTTTTGAGGCTACACACGTAGACATACACGCAACATGAAAGCTTTTCGACTTACAACGTGTTGTTTAGGAAAAACAAGATAATTTCGCACGATGCGGGATTTCCTTAAAACGTGATTTTCTGAAAAATTTTGACGAAAGAAAATTCTCCTTTTGGTTCTCTTTAGATGCTACATGTTAAGACGTACACGCCACAACAATTCTTTTCGAGATACAACGTGTAGTTTTGGAGATACAAGCTAATTTTGTACTATGCGTTATTTCTTCTCGTAAAGAGTTTCCAATGCGTACGTATATGTCTTTACTCTGCAAAACTGTATTTCCTTATGAAGTGGTATTCTTACATATCCTTTCGAGAGAAAACTGTCCTGTGCCTTCTCTTTTGAGGCTACACACGTAGACATACACGCAACATGAAAGCTTTTCGACTTACAACGTGTTGTTTAGGAAAAACAAGATAATTTCGCACGATGCGGGATTTCCTTAAAACGTGATTTTCTGAAAAAATTTGAGGAGAAAATACTCCTTTTGGTTCTCTTTAGATGCTACATGTTAAGACGTACACGCCACAACAATTCTTTTCGAGATACAACGTGTAGTTTTGGAGATACAAGCTAATTTTGTACTGTGCGTTATTTCTTCTCGTAAAGAGTTTCCAATGCGTACGTATATGTCTTTACTCTGCAAAACTGTATTTCCTTATGAAGTGGTATTCTTACATATCCTTTCGAGAGAAAACTGTCCTGTGCCTTCTCTTTTGAGGCTACACACGTAGACATACACGCAACATGAAAGCTTTTCGACTTACAACGTGTTGTTTAGGAAAAACAAGATAATTTCGCACGATGCGGGATTTCCTTAAAACGTGATTTTCTGAAAAATTTTGACGAAAGAAAATTCTCCTTTTGGTTCTCTTTAGATGCTACATGTTAAGACGTACACGCCACAACAATTCTTTTCGAGATACAACGTGTAGTTTTGGAGATACAAGCTAATTTTGTACTATGCGTTATTTCTTCTCGTAAAGTTTCCAATGCGTACGTATATGTCTTTACTCTGCAAAACTGTATTTCCTTATGAAGTGGTATTCTTACATATCCTTTCGAGAGAAAACTGTCCTGTGCCTTCTCTTTTGAGGCTACACACGTAGACATACACGCAACATGAAAGCTTTTCGACTTACAACGTGTTGTTTAGGAAAAACAAGATAATTTCGCACGATGCGGGATTTCCTTAAAACGTGATTTTCTGAAAAATTTTGACGAAAGAAAATTCTCCTTTTGGTTCTCTTTAGATGCTACATGTTAAGACGTACACGCCACAACAATTCTTTTCGAGATACAACGTGTAGTTTTGGAGATACAAGCTAATTTTGTACTATGCGTTATTTCTTCTCGTAAAGAGTTTCCAATGCGTACGTATATGTCTTTACTCTGCAAAACTGTATTTCCTTATGAAGTGGTATTCTTACATATCCTTTCGAGAGAAAACTGTCCTGTGCCTTCTCTTTTGAGGCTACACACGTAGACATACACGCAACATGAAAGCTTTTCGACTTACAACGTGTTGTTTAGGAAAAACAAGATAATTTCGCACGATGCGGGATTTCCTTAAAACGTGATTTTCTGAAAAATTTTCACGAAAGAAAATTCTCCTTTTGGTTCTCTTTAGATGCTACATGTTAAGACGTACACGCCACAACAATTCTTTTCGAGATACAACGTGTAGTTTTGGAGATACAAGCTAATTTTGTACTATGCGTTATTTCTTCTCGTAAAGAGTTTCCAATGCGTACGTATATGTCTTTACTCTGCAAAACTGTATTTCCTTATGAAGTGGTATTCTTACATATCCTTTCGAGAGAAAACTGTCCTGTGCCTTCTCTTTTGAGGCTACACACGTAGACATACACGCAACATGAAAGCTTTTCGACTTACAACGTGTTGTTTAGGAAAAACAAGATAATTTCGCACGATGCGGGATTTCCTTAAAACGTGATTTTCTGAAAAATTTTGACGAAAGAAAATTCTCCTTTTGGTTCTCTTTAGATGCTACATGTTAAGACGTACACGCCACAACAATTCTTTTCGAGATACAACGTGTAGTTTTGGAGATACAAGCTAATTTTGTACTATGCGTTATTTCTTCTCGTAAAGAGTTTCCAATGCGTACGTATATGTCTTTACTCTGCAAAACTGTATTTCCTTATGAAGTGGTATTCTTACATATCCTTTCGAGAGAAAACTGTCCTGTGCCTTCTCTTTTGAGGCTACACACGTAGACATACACGCAACATGAAAGCTTTTCGACTTACAACGTGTTGTTTGGGAAAAACAAGATAATTTCGCACGATGCGGGATTTCCTTAAAACGTGATTTTCTGAAAAATTTTGACGAAAGAAAATTCTCCTTTTGGTTCTCTTTAGATGCTACATGTTAAGACGTACACGCCACAACAATTCTTTTCGAGATACAACGTGTAGTTTTGGAGATACAAGCTAATTTTGTACTATGCGTTATTTCTTCTCGTAAAGAGTTTCCAATGCGTACGTATATGTCTTTACTCTGCAAAACTGTATTTCCTTATGAAGTGGTATTCTTACATATCCTTTCGAGAGAAAACTGTCCTGTGCCTTCTCTTTTGAGGCTACACACGTAGACATACACGCAACATGAAAGCTTTTCGACTTACAACGTGTTGTTTAGGAAAAACAAGATAATTTCGCACGATGCGGGATTTCCTTAAAACGTGATTTTCTGAAAAATTTTGACAAAAGAAAATTCTCCTTTTGGTTCTCTTTAGATGCTACATGTTAAGACGTACACGCCACAACAATTCTTTTCGAGATACAACGTGTAGTTTTGGAGATACAAGCTAATTTTGTACTATGCGTTATTTCTTCTCGTAAAGAGTTTCCAATGCGTACGTATATGTCTTTACTCTGCAAAACTGTATTTCCTTATGAAGTGGTATTCTTACATATCCTTTCGAGAGAAAACTGTCCTGTGCCTTCTCTTTTGAGGCTACACACGTAGACATACACGCAACATGAAAGCTTTTCGACTTACAACGTGTTGTTTGGGAAAAACAAGATAATTTCGCACGATGCGGGATTTCCTTAAAACGTGATTTTCTGAAAAATTTTGACGAAAGAAAATTCTCCTTTTGGTTCTCTTTAGATGCTACATGTTAAGACGTACACGCCACAACAATTCTTTTCGAGATACAACGTGTAGTTTTGGAGATACAAGCTAATTTTGTACTATGCGTTATTTCTTCTCGTAAAGAGTTTCCAATGCGTACGTATATGTCTTTACTCTGCAAAACTGTATTTCCTTATGAAGTGGTATTCTTACATATCCTTTCGAGAGAAAACTGTCCTGTGCCTTCTCTTTTGAGGCTACACACGTAGACATACACGCAACATGAAAGCTTTTCGACTTACAACGTGTTGTTTAGGAAAAACAAGATAATTTCGCACGATGCGGGATTTCCTTAAAACGTGATTTTCTGAAAAATTTTGACGAAAGAAAATTCTCCTTTTGGTTCTCTTTAGATGCTACATGTTAAGACGTACACGCCACAACAATTCTTTTCGAGATACAACGTGTAGTTTTGGAGATACAAGCTAATTTTGTACTATGCGTTATTTCTTCTCGTAAAGAGTTTCCAATGCGTACGTATATGTCTTTACTCTGCAAAACTGTATTTCCTTATGAAGTGGTATTCTTACATATCCTTTCGAGAGAAAACTGTCCTGTGCCTTCTCTTTTGAGGCTACACACGTAGACATACACGCAACATGAAAGCTTTTCGACTTACAACGTGTTGTTTAGGAAAAACAAGATAATTTCGCACGATGCGGGATTTCCTTAAAACGTGATTTTCTGAAAAAATTTGACGAAAGAAAATTCTCCTTTTGGTTCTCTTTAGATGCTACATGTTAAGACGTACACGCCACAACAATTCTTTTCGAGATACAACGTGTAGTTTTGGAGATACAAGCTAATTTTGTACTATGCGTTATTTCTTCTCGTAAAGAGTTTCCAATGCGTACGTATATGTCTTTACTCTGCAAAACTGTATTTCCTTATGAAGTGGTATTCTTACATATCCTTTCGAGAGAAAACTGTCCTGTGCCTTCTCTTTTGAGGCTACACACGTAGACATACACGCAACATGAAAGCTTTTCGACTTACAACGTGTTGTTTAGGAAAAACAAGATAATTTCGCACGATGCGGGATTTCCTTAAAACGTGATTTTCTGAAAAATTTTGACGAAAGAAAATTCTCCTTTTGGTTCTCTTTAGATGCTACATGTTAAGACGTACACGCCACAACAATTCTTTTCGAGATACAACGTGTAGTTTTGGAGATACAAGCTAATTTTGTACTATGCGTTATTTCTTCTCGTAAAGTGTTTCCAATGCGTACGTATATGTCTTTACTCTGCAAAACTGTATTTCCTTATGAAGTGGTATTCTTACATATCCTTTCGAGAGAAAACTGTCCTGTGCCTTCTCTTTTGAGGCTACACACGTAGACATACACGCAACATGAAAGCTTTTCGACTTACAACGTGTTGTTTAGGAAAAACAAGATAATTTCGCACGATGCGGGATTTCCTTAAAACGTGATTTTCTGAAAAATTTTGACGAAAGAAAATTCTCCTTTTGGTTCTCTTTAGATGCTACATGTTAAGACGTACACGCCACAACAATTCTTTTCGAGATACAACGTGTAGTTTTGGAGATACAAGCTAATTTTGTACTATGCGTTATTTCTTCTCGTAAAGAGTTTCCAATGCGTACGTATATGTCTTTACTCTGCAAAACTGTATTTCCTTATGAAGTGGTATTCTTACATATCCTTTCGAGAGAAAACTGTCCTGTGCCTTCTCTTTTGAGGCTACACACGTAGACATACACGCAACATGAAAGCTTTTCGACTTACAACGTGTTGTTTAGGAAAAACAAGATAATTTCGCACGATGCGGGATTTCCTTAAAACGTGATTTTCTGAAAAATTTTGACGAAAGAAAATTCTCCTTTTGGTTCTCTTTAGATGCTACATGTTAAGACGTACACGCCACAACAATTCTTTTCGAGATACAACGTGTAGTTTTGGAGATACAAGCTAATTTTGTACTATGCGTTATTTCTTCTCGTAAAGAGTTTCCAATGCGTACGTATATGTCTTTACTCTGCAAAACTGTATTTCCTTATGAAGTGGTATTCTTACATATCCTTTCGAGAGAAAACTGTCCTGTGCCTTCTCTTTTGAGGCTACACACGTAGACATACACGCAACATGAAAGCTTTTCGACTTACAACGTGTTGTTTAGGAAAAACAAGATAATTTCGCACGATGCGGGATTTCCTTAAAACGTGATTTTCTGAAAAATTTTGACGAAAGAAAATTCTCCTTTTGGTTCTCTTTAGATGCTACATGTTAAGACGTACACGCCACAACAATTCTTTTCGAGATACAACGTGTAGTTTTGGAGATACAAGCTAATTTTGTACTATGCGTTATTTCTTCTCGTAAAGAGTTTCCAATGCGTACGTATATGTCTTTACTCTGCAAAACTGTATTTCCTTATGAAGTGGTATTCTTACATATCCTTTCGAGAGAAAACTGTCCTGTGCCTTCTCTTTTGAGGCTACACACGTAGACATACACGCAACATGAAAGCTTTTCGACTTACAACGTGTTGTTTAGGAAAAACAAGATAATTTCGCACGATGCGGGATTTCCTTAAAACGTGATTTTCTGAAAAATTTTGACGAAAGAAAATTCTCCTTTTGGTTCTCTTTAGATGCTACATGTTAAGACGTACACGCCACAACAATTCTTTTCGAGATACAACGTGTAGTTTTGGAGATACAAGCTAATTTTGTACTATGCGTTATTTCTTCTCGTAAAGAGTTTCCAATGCGTACGTATATGTCTTTACTCTGCAAAACTGTATTTCCTTATGAAGTGGTATTCTTACATATCCTTTCGAGAGAAAACTGTCCTGTGCCTTCTCTTTTGAGGCTACACACGTAGACATACACGCAACATGAAAGCTTTTCGACTTACAACGTGTTGTTTAGGAAAAACAAGATAATTTCGCACGATGCGGGATTTCCTTAAAACGTGATTTTCTGAAAAATTTTGACGAAAGAAAATTCTCCTTTTGGTTCTCTTTAGATGCTACATGTTAAGACGTACACGCCACAACAATTCTTTTCGAGATACAACGTGTAGTTTTGGAGATACAAGCTAATTTTGTACTATGCGTTATTTCTTCTCGTAAAGAGTTTCCAATGCGTACGTATATGTCTTTACTCTGCAAAACTGTATTTCCTTATGAAGTGGTATTCTTACATATCCTTTCGAGAGAAAACTGTCCTGTGCCTTCTCTTTTGAGGCTACACACGTAGACATACACGCAACATGAAAGCTTTTCGACTTACAACGTGTTGTTTAGGAAAAACAAGATAATTTCGCACGATGCGGGATTTCCTTAAAACGTGATTTTCTGAAAAATTTTGACGAAAGAAAATTCTCCTTTTGGTTCTCTTTAGATGCTACATGTTAAGACGTACACGCCACAACAATTCTTTTCGAGATACAACGTGTAGTTTTGGAGATACAAGCTAATTTTGTACTATGCGTTATTTCTTCTCGTAAAGAGTTTCCAATGCGTACGTATATGTCTTTACTCTGCAAAACTGTATTTCCTTATGAAGTGGTATTCTTACATATCCTTTCGAGAGAAAACTGTCCTGTGCCTTCTCTTTTGAGGCTACACACGTAGACATACACGCAACATGAAAGCTTTTCGACTTACAACGTGTTGTTTAGGAAAAACAAGATAATTTCGCACGATGCGGGATTTCCTTAAAACGTGATTTTCTGAAAAATTTTGACGAAAAAAAATTCTCCTTTTGGTTCTCTTTAGATGCTACATGTTAAGACGTACACGCCCCAACAATTCTTTTCGAGATACAACGTGTAGTTTTGGAGATACAAGCTAATTTTGTACTATGCGTTATTTCTTCTCGTAAAGAGTTTCCAATGCGTACGTATATGTCTTTACTCTGCAAAACTGTATTTCCTTATGAAGTGGTATTCTTACATATCCTTTCGAGAGAAAACTGTCCTGTGCCTTCTCTTTTGAGGCTACACACGTAGACATACACGCAACATGAAAGCTTTTCGACTTACAACGTGTTGTTTAGGAAAAACAAGATAATTTCGCACGATGCGGGATTTCCTTAAAACGTGATTTTCTGAAAAATTTTGACAAAAGAAAATTCTCCTTTTGGTTCTCTTTAGATGCTACATGTTAAGACGTACACGCCACAACAATTCTTTTCGAGATACAACGTGTAGTTTTGGAGATACAAGCTAATTTTGTACTATGCGTTATTTCTTCTCGTAAAGAGTTTCCAATGCGTACGTATATGTCTTTACTCTGCAAAACTGTATTTCCTTATGAAGTGGTATTCTTACATATCCTTTCGAGAGAAAACTGTCCTGTGCCTTCTCTTTTGAGGCTACACACGTAGACATACACGCAACATGAAAGCTTTTCGACTTACAACGTGTTGTTTTGGGAAAAACAAGATAATTTCGCACGATGCGGGATTTCCTTAAAACGTGATTTTCTGAAAAATTTTGACGAAAGAAAATTCTCCTTTTGGTTCTCTTTAGATGCTACATGTTAAGACGTACACGCCACAACAATTCTTTTCGAGATACAACGTGTAGTTTTGGAGATACAAGCTAATTTTGTACTATGCGTTATTTCTTCTCGTAAAGAGTTTCCAATGCGTACGTATATGTCTTTACTCTGCAAAACTGTATTTCCTTATGAAGTGGTATTCTTACATATCCTTTCGAGAGAAAACTGTCCTGTGCCTTCTCTTTTGAGGCTACACACGTAGACATACACGCAACATGAAAGCTTTTCGACTTACAACGTGTTGTTTAGGAAAAACAAGATAATTTCGCACGATGCGGGATTTCCTTAAAACGTGATTTTCTGAAAAATTTTGACGAAAGAAAATTCTCCTTTTGGTTCTCTTTAGATGCTACATGTTAAGACGTACACGCCACAACAATTCTTTTCGAGATACAACGTGTAGTTTTGGAGATACAAGCTAATTTTGTACTATGCGTTATTTCTTCTCGTAAAGAGTTTCCAATGCGTACGTATATGTCTTTACTCTGCAAAACTGTATTTCCTTATGAAGTGGTATTCTTACATATCCTTTCGAGAGAAAACTGTCCTGTGCCTTCTCTTTTGAGGCTACACACTTAGACATACACGCAACATGAAAGCTTTTCGACTTACAACGTGTTGTTTAGGAAAAACAAGATAATTTCGCACGATGCGGGATTTCCTTAAAACGTGATTTTCTGAAAAAATTTGACGAAAGAAAATTCTCCTTTTGGTTCTCTTTAGATGCTACATGTTAAGACGTACACGCCACAACAATTCTTTTCGAGATACAACGTGTAGTTTTGGAGATACAAGCTAATTTTGTACTATGCGTTATTTCTTCTCGTAAAGAGTTTCCAATGCGTACGTATATGTCTTTACTCTGCAAAACTGTATTTCCTTATGAAGTGGTATTCTTACATATCCTTTCGAGAGAAAACTGTCCTGTGCCTTCTCTTTTGAGGCTACACACGTAGACATACACGCAACATGAAAGCTTTTCGACTTACAACGTGTTGTTTAGGAAAAACAAGATAATTTCGCACGATGCGGGATTTCCTTAAAACGTGATTTTCTGAAAAATTTTGACGAAAGAAAATTCTCCTTTTGGTTCTCTTTAGATGCTACATGTTAAGACGTACACGCCACAACAATTCTTTTCGAGATACAACGTGTAGTTTTGGAGATACAAGCTAATTTTGTACTATGCGTTATTTCTTCTCGTAAAGAGTTTCCAATGCCTACGTATATGTCTTTACTCTGCAAAACTGTATTTCCTTATGAAGTGGTATTCTTACATATCCTTTCGAGAGAAAACTGTCCTGTGCCTTCTCTTTTGAGGCTACACACGTAGACATACACGCAACATGAAAGCTTTTCGACTTACAACGTGTTGTTTAGGAAAAACAAGATAATTTCGCACGATGCGGGATTTCCTTAAAACGTGATTTTCTGAAAAATTTTGACGAAAGAAAATTCTCCTTTTGGTTCTCTTTAGATGCTACATGTTAAGACGTACACGCCACAACAATTCTTTTCGAGATACAACGTGTAGTTTTGGAGATACAAGCTAATTTTGTACTATGCGTTATTTCTTCTCGTAAAGAGTTTCCAATGCGTACGTATATGTCTTTACTCTGCAAAACTGTATTTCCTTATGAAGTGGTATTCTTACATATCCTTTCGAGAGAAAACTGTCCTGTGCCTTCTCTTTTGAGGCTACACACGTAGACATACACGCAACATGAAAGCTTTTCGACTTACAACGTGTTGTTTAGGAAAAACAAGATAATTTCGCACGATGCGGGATTTCCTTAAAACGTGATTTTCTGAAAAATTTTGACGAAAGAAAATTCTCCTTTTGGTTCTCTTTAGATGCTACATGTTAAGACGTACACGCCACAACAATTCTTTTCGAGATACAACGTGTAGTTTTGGAGATACAAGCTAATTTTGTACTATGCGTTATTTCTTCTCGTAAAGAGATTCCAATGCGTACGTATATGTCTTTACTCTGCAAAACTGTATTTCCTTATGAAGTGGTATTCTTACATATCCTTTCGAGAGAAAACTGTCCTGTGCCTTCTCTTTTGAGGCTACACACGTAGACATACACGCAACATGAAAGCTTTTTCGACTTACAACGTGTTGTTTAGGAAAAACAAGATAATTTCGCACGATGCGGGATTTCCTTAAAACGTGATTTTCTGAAAAATTTTGACGAAAGAAAATTCTCCTTTTGGTTCTCTTTAGATGCTACATGTTAAGACGTACACGTCACAACAATTCTTTTCGAGATACAACGTGTAGTTTTGGAGATACAAGCTAATTTTGTACTATGCGTTATTTCTTCTCGTAAAGAGTTTCCAATGCGTACGTATATGTCTTTACTCTGCAAAACTGTATTTCCTTATGAAGTGGTATTCTTACATATCCTTTCGAGAGAAAACTGTCCTGTGCCTTCTCTTTTGAGGCTACACACGTAGACATACACGCAACATGAAAGCTTTTCGAATTACAACGTGTTGTTTAGGAAAAACAAGATAATTTCGCACGATGCGGGATTTCCTTAAAACGTGATTTTCTGAAAAATTTTGACGAAAGAAAATTCTCCTTTTGGTTCTCTTTAGATGCTACATGTTAAGACGTACACGCCACAACAATTCTTTTCGAGATACAACGTGTAGTTTTGGAGATACAAGCTAATTTTGTACTATGCGTTATTTCTTCTCGTAAAGAGTTTCCAATGCGTACGTATATGTCTTTACTCTGCAAAACTGTATTTCCTTATGAAGTGGTATTCTTACATATCCTTTCGAGAGAAAAACTGTCCTGTGCCTTCTCTTTTGAGGCTACACACGTAGACATACACGCAACATGAAAGCTTTTCGACTTACAACGTGTTGTTTAGGAAAAACAAGATAATTTCGCACGATGCGGGATTTCCTTAAAACGTGATTTTCTGAAAAATTTTGACGAAAGAAAATTCTCCTTTTGGTTCTCTTTAGATGCTACATGTTAAGACGTACACGCCACAACAATTCTTTTCGAGATACAACGTGTAGTTTTGGAGATACAAGCTAATTTTGTACTATGCGTTATTTCTTCTCGTAAAGAGTTTCCAATGCGTACGTATATGTCTTTACTCTGCAAAACTGTATTTCCTTATGAAGTGGTATTCTTACATATCCTTTCGAGAGAAAACTGTCCTGTGCCTTCTCTTTTGAGGCTACACACGTAGACATACACGCAACATGAAAGCTTTTCGACTTACAACGTGTTGTTTAGGAAAAACAAGATAATTTCGCACGATGCGGGATTTCCTTAAAACGTGATTTTCTGAAAAATTTTGACGAAAGAAAATTCTCCTTTTGGTTCTCTTTAGATGCTACATGTTAAGACGTACACGCCACAACAATTCTTTTCGAGATACAACGTGTAGTTTTGGAGATACAAGCTAATTTTGTACTATGCGTTATTTCTTCTCGTAAAGAGTTTCCAATGCGTACGTATATGTCTTTACTCTGCAAAACTGTATTTCCTTATGAAGTGGTATTCTTACATATCCTTTCGAGAGAAAACTGTCCTGTGCCTTCTCTTTTGAGGCTACACACGTAGACATACACGCAACATGAAAGCTTTTCGACTTACAACGTGTTGTTTAGGAAAAACAAGATAATTTCGCACGATGGATTTCCTTAAAACGTGATTTTCTGAAAAATTTTGACGAAAGAAAATTCTCCTTTTGGTTCTCTTTAGATGCTACATGTTAAGACGTACACGCCACAACAATTCTTTTCGAGATACAACGTGTAGTTTTGGAGATACAAGCTAATTTTGTACTATGCGTTATTTCTTCTCGTAAAGAGTTTCCAATGCGTACGTATATGTCTTTACTCTGCAAAACTGTATTTCCTTATGAAGTGGTATTCTTACATATCCTTTCGAGAGAAAACTGTCCTGTGCCTTCTCTTTTGAGGCTACACACGTAGACATACACGCAACATGAAAGCTTTTCGACTTACAACGTGTTGTTTAGGAAAAACAAGATAATTTCGCACGATGCGGGATTTCCTTAAAACGTGATTTTCTGAAAAATTTTGACGAAAGAAAATACTCCTTTTGGTTCTCTTTAGATGCTACATGTTAAGACGTACACGCCACAACAATTCTTTTCGAGATACAACGTGTAGTTTTGGAGATACAAGCTAATTTTGTACTGTGCGTTATTTCTTCTCGTAAAGAGTTTCCAATGCGTACGTATATGTCTTTACTCTGCAAAACTGTATTTCCTTATGAAGTGGTATTCTTACATATCCTTTCGAGAGAAAACTGTCCTGTGCCTTCTCTTTTGAGGCTACACACGTAGACATACACGCAACATGAAAGCTTTTCGACTTACAACGTGTTGTTTAGGAAAAACAAGATAATTTCGCACGATGCGGGATTTCCTTAAAACGTGATTTTCTGAAAAATTTTGACGAAAGAAAATTCTCCTTTTGGTTCTCTTTAGATGCTACATGTTAAGACGTACACGCCACAACAATTCTTTTCGAGATACAACGTGTAGTTTTGGAGATACAAGCTAATTTTGTACTATGCGTTATTTCTTCTCGTAAAGAGTTTCCAATGCGTACGTATATGTCTTTACTCTGCAAAACTGTATTTCCTTATGAAGTGGTATTCTTACATATCCTTTCGAGAGAAAACTGTCCTGTGCCTTCTCTTTTGAGGCTACACACGTAGACATACACGCAACATGAAAGCTTTTCGACTTACAACGTGTTGTTTAGGAAAAACAAGATAATTTCGCACGATGCGGGATTTCCTTAAAACGTGATTTTCTGAAAAATTTTGACGAAAGAAAATTCTCCTTTTGGTTCTCTTTAGATGCTACATGTTAAGACGTACACGCCACAACAATTCTTTTCGAGATACAACGTGTAGTTTTGGAGATACAAGCTAATTTTGTACTATGCGTTATTTCTTCTCGTAAAGAGTTTCCAATGCGTACGTATATGTCTTTACTCTGCAAAACTGTATTTCCTTATGAAGTGGTATTCTTACATATCCTTTCGAGAGAAAACTGTCCTGTGCCTTCTCTTTTGAGGCTACACACGTAGACATACACGCAACATGAAAGCTTTTCGACTTACAACGTGTTGTTTAGGAAAAACAAGATAATTTCGCACGATGCGGGATTTCCTTAAAACGTGATTTTCTGAAAAATTTTGACGAAAGAAAATTCTCCTTTTGGTTCTCTTTAGATGCTACATGTTAAGACGTACACGCCACAACAATTCTTTTCGAGATACAACGTGTAGTTTTGGAGATACAAGCTAATTTTGTACTATGCGTTATTTCTTCTCGTAAAGTTTCCAATGCGTACGTATATGTCTTTACTCTGCAAAACTGTATTTCCTTATGAAGTGGTATTCTTACATATCCTTTCGAGAGAAAACTGTCCTGTGCCTTCTCTTTTGAGGCTACACACGTAGACATACACGCAACATGAAAGCTTTTCGACTTACAACGTGTTGTTTAGGAAAAACAAGATAATTTCGCACGATGCGGGATTTCCTTAAAACGTGATTTTCTGAAAAATTTTGACGAAAGAAAATTCTCCTTTTGGTTCTCTTTAGATGCTACATGTTAAGACGTACACGCCACAACAATTCTTTTCGAGATACAACGTGTAGTTTTGGAGATACAAGCTAATTTTGTACTATGCGTTATTTCTTCTCGTAAAGAGTTTCCAATGCGTACGTATATGTCTTTACTCTGCAAAACTGTATTTCCTTATGAAGTGGTATTCTTACATATCCTTTCGAGAGAAAACTGTCCTGTGCCTTCTCTTTTGAGGCTACACACGTAGACATACACGCAACATGAAAGCTTTTCGACTTACAACGTGTTGTTTAGGAAAAACAAGATAATTTCGCACGATGCGGGATTTCCTTAAAACGTGATTTTCTGAAAAATTTTGACGAAAGAAAATTCTCCTTTTGGTTCTCTTTAGATGCTACATGTTAAGACGTACACGCCACAACAATTCTTTTCGAGATACAACGTGTAGTTTTGGAGATACAAGCTAATTTTGTACTATGCGTTATTTCTTCTCGTAAAGAGTTTCCAATGCGTACGTATATGTCTTTACTCTGCAAAACTGTATTTCCTTATGAAGTGGTATTCTTACATATCCTTTCGAGAGAAAACTGTCCTGTGCCTTCTCTTTTGAGGCTACACACGTAGACATACACGCAACATGAAAGCTTTTCGACTTACAACGTGTTGTTTAGGAAAAACAAGATAATTTCGCACGATGCGGGATTTCCTTAAAACGTGATTTTCTGAAAAAATTTGACGAAAGAAAATTCTCCTTTTGGTTCTCTTTTGATGCTACATGTTAAGACGTACACGCCACAACAATTCTTTTCGAGATACAACGTGTAGTTTTGGAGATACAAGCTAATTTTGTACTATGCGTTATTTCTTCTCGTAAAGAGTTTCCAATGCGTACGTATATGTCTTTACTCTGCAAAACTGTATTTCCTTATGAAGTGGTATTCTTACATATCCTTTCGAGAGAAAACTGTCCTGTGCCTTCTCTTTTGAGGCTACACACGTAGACATACACGCAACATGAAAGCTTTTCGACTTACAACGTGTTGTTTAGGAAAAAAAGATAATTTCGCACGATGCGGGATTTCCTTAAAACGTGATTTTCTGAAAAATTTTGACGAAAGAAAATTCTCCTTTTGGTTCTCTTTAGATGCTACATGTTAAGACGTACACGCCACAACAATTCTTTTCGAGATACAACGTGTAGTTTTGGAGATACAAGCTAATTTTGTACTATGCGTTATTTCTTCTCGTAAAGAGTTTCCAATGCGTACGTATATGTCTTTACTCTGCAAAACTGTATTTCCTTATGAAGTGGTATTCTTACATATCCTTTCGAGAGAAAACTGTCCTGTGCCTTCTCTTTTGAGGCTACACACGTAGACATACACGCAACATGAAAGCTTTTCGACTTACAACGTGTTGTTTAGGAAAAACAAGATAATTTCGCACGATGCGGGATTTCCTTAAAACGTGATTTTCTGAAAAATTTTGACGAAAGAAAATTCTCCTTTTGGTTCTCTTTAGATGCTCCATGTTAAGACGTACCCGCCACAACAATTCTTTTCGAGATACAACGTGTAGTTTTGGAGATACAAGCTAATTTTGTACTATGCGTTATTTCTTCTAGTAAAGAGTTTCCAATGCGTACGTATATGTCTTTACTCTGCAAAACTGTATTTCCTTATGAAGTGGTATTCTTACATATCCTTTCGAGAGAAAACTGTCCTGTGCCTTCTCTTTTGAGGCTACACACTTAGACATACACGCAACATGAAAGCTTTTCGACTTACAACGTGTTGTTTAGGAAAAACAAGATAATTTCACACGATGCGGGATTTCCTTAAAACGTGATTTTCTGAAAAATTTTGACGAAAGAAAATTCTCCTTTTGGTTCTCTTTAGATGCTACATGTTAAGACGTACACGCCACAACAATTCTTTTCGAGATACAACGTGTAGTTTTGGAGATACAAGCTAATTTTGTACTATGCGTTATTTCTTCTCGTAAAGAGTTTCCAATGCGTACGTATATGTCTTCACTCTGCAAAACTGTATTTCCTTATGAAGTGGTATTCTTACATATCCTTTCGAGAGAAAACTGTCCTGTGCCTTCTCTTTTGAGGCTACACACGTAGACATACACGCAACATGAAAGCTTTTCGACTTACAACGTGTTGTTTAGGAAAAACAAGATAATTTCGCACGATGCGGGATTTCCTTAAAACGTGATTTTCTGAAAAATTTTGACGAAAGAAAATTCTCCTTTTGGTTCTCTTTAGATGCTACATGTTAAGACGTACACGCCACAACAATTCTTTTCAAGATACAACGTGTAGTTTTGGAGATACAAGCTAATTTTGTACTATGCGTTATTTCTTCTCGTAAAGAGTTTCCAATGCGTACGTATATGTCTTTACTCTGCAAAACTGTATTTCCTTATGAAGTGGTATTCTTACATATCCTTTCGAGAGAAAACTGTCCTGTGCCTTCTCTTTTGAGGCTACACACTTAGACATACACGCAACATGAAAGCTTTTCGACTTACAACGTGTTGTTTAGGAAAAACAAGATAATTTCGCACGATGCGGAATTTCCTTAAAACGTGATTTTCTGAAAAATTTTGACGAAAGAAAATTCTCCTTTTGGTTCTCTTTAGATGCTACATGTTAAGACGTACACGCCACAACAATTCTTTTCGAGATACAACGTGTAGTTTTGGAGATACAAGCTAATTTTGTACTATGCGTTATTTCTTCTCGTAAAGAGTTTCCAATGCGTACGTATATGTCTTTACTCTGCAAAACTGTATTTCCTTATGAAGTGGTATTCTTACATATCCTTTCGAGAGAAAACTGTCCTGTGCCTTCTCTTTTGAGGCTACACACTTAGACATACACGCAACATGAAAGCTTTTCGACTTACAACGTGTTGTTTAGGAAAAACAAGATAATTTCGCACGATGCGGGATTTCCTTAAAACGTGATTTTCTGAAAAATTTTGACGAAAGAAAATTCTCCTTTTGGTTCTCTTTAGATGCTACATGTTAAGACGTACACGCCACAACAATTCTTTTCGAGATACAACGTGTAGTTTTGGAGATACAAGCTAATTTTGTACTCTGCGTTATTTCTTCTCGTAAAGAGTTTCCAATGCGTACGTATATGTCTTTACTCTGCAAAACTGTATTTCCTTATGAAGTGGTATTCTTACATATCCTTTCGAGAGAAAACTGTCCTGTGCCTTCTCTTTTGAGGCTACACACTTAGACATACACGCAACATGAAAGCTTTTCGACTTACAACGTGTTGTTTAGGAAAAACAAGATAATTTCGCACGATGCGGGATTTCCTTAAAACGTGATTTTCTGAAAAATTTTGACGAAAGAAAATTCTCCTTTTGGTTCTCTTTAGATGCTACATGTTAAGACGTACACGCCACAACAATTCTTTTCGAGATACAACGTGTAGTTTTGGAGATACAAGCTAATTTTGTACTATGCGTTATTTCTTCTTGTAAAGAGTTTCCAATGCGTACGTATATGTCTTTACTCTGCAAAACTGTATTTCCTTATGAAGTGGTATTCTTACATATCCTTTCGAGAGAAAACTGTCCTGTGCCTTCTCTTTTGAGGCTACACACTTAGACATACACGCAACATGAAAGCTTTTCGACTTACAACGTGTTGTTTAGGAAAAACAAGATAATTTCGCACGATGCGGGATTTCCTTAAAACGTGATTTTCTGAAAAATTTTGACGAAAGAAAATTCTCCTTTTGGTTCTCTTTAGATGCTACATGTTAAGACGTACACGCCACAACAATTCTTTTCGAGATACAACGTGTAGTTTTGGAGATACAAGCTAATTTTGTACTATGCGTTATTTCTTCTCGTAAAGAGTTTCCAATGCGTACGTATATGTCTTTACTCTGCAAAACAGTATTTCCTTATGAAGTGGTATTCTTACATATCCTTTCGAGAGAAAACTGGCCTGTGCCTTCTCTTTTGAGGCTACACACTTAGACATACACGCAACATGAAAGCTTTTCGACTTACAACGTGTTGTTTAGGAAAAACAAGATAATTTCGCACGATGCGGGATTTCCTTAAAACGTGATTTTCTGAAAAATTTTGACGAAAGAAAATTCTCCTTTTGGTTCTCTTTAGATGCTACATGTTAAGACGTACACGCCACAACAATTCTTTTCGAGATACAACGTGTAGTTTTGGAGATACAAGCTAATTTTGTACTATGCGTTATTTCTTCTCGTAAAGAGTTTCCAATGCGTACGTATATGTCTTTACTCTGCAAAACTGTATTTCCTTATGAAGTGGTATTCTTACATATCCTTTCGAGAGAAAACTGTCCTGTGCCTTCTCTTTTGAGGCTACACACGTAGACATACACGCAACATGAAAGCTTTTCGACTTACAACGTGTTGTTTAGGAAAAACAAGATAATTTCGCACGATGCGGGATTTCCTTAAAACGTGATTTTCTGAAAAATTTTGACGAAAGAAAATTCTCCTTTTGGTTCTCTTTAGATGCTACATGTTAAGACGTACACGCCACAACAATTCTTTTCGAGATACAACGTGTAGTTTTGGAGATACAAGCTAATTTTGTACTATGCGTTATTTCTTCTCGTAAAGAGTTTCCAATGCGTACGTATATGTCTTTACTCTGCAAAACTGTATTTCCTTATGAAGTGGTATTCTTACATATCCTTTCGAGAGAAAACTGTCCTGTGCCTTCTCTTTTGAGGCTACACACGTAGACATACACGCAACATGAAAGCTTTTCGACTTACAACGTGTTGTTTAGGAAAAACAAGATAATTTCGCACGATGCGGGATTTCCTTAAAACGTGATTTTCTGAAAAATTTTGACGAAAGAAAATTCTCCTTTTGGTTCTCTTTAGATGCTACATGTTAAGACGTACACGCCACAACAATTCTTTTCGAGATACAACGTGTAGTTTTGGAGATACAAGCTAATTTTGTACTATGCGTTATTTCTTCTCGTAAAGAGTTTCCAATGCGTACGTATATGTCTTTACTCTGCAAAACTGTATTTCCTTATGAAGTGGTATTCTTACATATCCTTTCGAGAGAAAACTGTCCTGTGCCTTCTCTTTTGAGGCTACACACGTAGACATACACGCAACATGAAAGCTTTTCGACTTACAACGTGTTGTTTAGGAAAAACAAGATAATTTCGCACGATGCGGGATTTCCTTAAAACGTGATTTTCTGAAAAATTTTGACGAAAGAAAATTCTCCTTTTGGTTCTCTTTAGATGCTACATGTTAAGACGTACACGCCACAACAATTCTTTTCGAGATACAACGTGTAGTTTTGGAGATACAAGCTAATTTTGTACTATGCGTTATTTCTTCTCGTAAAGAGTTTCCAATGCGTACGTATATGTCTTTACTCTGCAAAACTGTATTTCCTTATGAAGTGGTATTCTTACATATCCTTTCGAGAGAAAACTGTCCTGTGCCTTCTCTTTTGAGGCTACACACGTAGACATACACGCAACATGAAAGCTTTTCGACTTACAACGTGTTGTTTAGGAAAAACAAGATAATTTCGCACGATGCGGGATTTCCTTAAAACGTGATTTTCTGAAAAATTTTGACGAAAGAAAATTCTCCTTTTGGTTCTCTTTAGATGCTACATGTTAAGACGTACACGCCACAACAATTCTTTTCGAGATACAACGTGTAGTTTTGGAGATACAAGCTAATTTTGTACTATGCGTTATTTCTTCTCGTAAAGAGTTTCCAATGCGTACGTATATGTCTTTACTCTGCAAAACTGTATTTCCTTATGAAGTGGTATTCTTACATATCCTTTCGAGAGAAAACTGTCCTGTGCCTTCTCTTTTGAGGCTACACACGTAGACATACACGCAACATGAAAGCTTTTCGACTTACAACGTGTTGTTTAGGAAAAACAAGATAATTTCGCACGATGCGGGATTTCCTTAAAACGTGATTTTCTGAAAAATTTTGACGAAAGAAAATTCTCCTTTTGGTTCTCTTTAGATGCTACATGTTAAGACGTACACGCCACAACAATTCTTTTCGAGATACAACGTGTAGTTTTGGAGATACAAGCTAATTTTGTACTATGCGTTATTTCTTCTCGTAAAGAGTTTCCAATGCGTACGTATATGTCTTTACTCTGCAAAACTGTATTTCCTTATGAAGTGGTATTCTTACATATCCTTTCGAGAGAAAACTGTCCTGTGCCTTCTCTTTTGAGGCTACACACGTAGACATACACGCAACATGAAAGCTTTTCGACTTACAACGTGTTGTTTAGGAAAAACAAGATAATTTCGCACGATGCGGGATTTCCTTAAAACGTGATTTTCTGAAAAATTTTGACGAAAGAAAATTCTCCTTTTGGTTCTCTTTAGATGCTACATGTTAAGACGTACACGCCACAACAATTCTTTTCGAGATACAACGTGTAGTTTTGGAGATACAAGCTAATTTTGTACTATGCGTTATTTCTTCTCGTAAAGAGTTTCCAATGCGTACGTATATGTCTTTACTCTGCAAAACTGTATTTCCTTATGAAGTGGTATTCTTACATATCCTTTCGAGAGAAAACTGTCCTGTGCCTTCTCTTTTGAGGCTACACACGTAGACATACACGCAACATGAAAGCTTTTCGACTTACAACGTGTTGTTTAGGAAAAACAAGATAATTTCGCACGATGCGGGATTTCCTTAAAACGTGATTTTCTGAAAAATTTTGACGAAAGAAAATTCTCCTTTTGGTTCTCTTTAGATGCTACATGTTAAGACGTACACGCCACAACAATTCTTTTCGAGATACAACGTGTAGTTTTGGAGATACAAGCTAATTTTGTACTATGCGTTATTTCTTCTCGTAAAGAGTTTCCAATGCGTACGTATATGTCTTTACTCTGCAAAACTGTATTTCCTTATGAAGTGGTATTCTTACATATCCTTTCGAGAGAAAACTGTCCTGTGCCTTCTCTTTTGAGGCTACACACGTAGACATACACGCAACATGAAAGCTTTTCGACTTACAACGTGTTGTTTAGGAAAAACAAGATAATTTCGCACGATGCGGGATTTCCTTAAAACGTGATTTTCTGAAAAATTTTGACGAAAGAAAATTCTCCTTTTGGTTCTCTTTAGATGCTACATGTTAAGACGTACACGCCACAACAATTCTTTTCGAGATACAACGTGTAGTTTTGGAGATACAAGCTAATTTTGTACTATGCGTTATTTCTTCTCGTAAAGAGTTTCCAATGCGTACGTATATGTCTTTACTCTGCAAAACTGTATTTCCTTATGAAGTGGTATTCTTACATATCCTTTCGAGAGAAAACTGTCCTGTGCCTTCTCTTTTGAGGCTACACACGTAGACATACACGCAACATGAAAGCTTTTCGACTTACAACGTGTTGTTTAGGAAAAACAAGATAATTTCGCACGATGCGGGATTTCCTTAAAACGTGATTTTCTGAAAAATTTTGACGAAAGAAAATTCTCGTTTTGGTTCTCTTTAGATGCTACATATTAAGACGTACACGCCACAACAATTCTTTTCGAGATACAACGTGTAGTTTTGGAGATACAAGCTAATTTTGTACTATGCCTTTTTTCTTCTCGTAAAGAGTTTCCAATGCGTACGTATATGTCTTTACTCTGCAAAATTGTATTTCCTTATGAAGTGGTATTCTTACATATCCTTTCGAGAGAAAACTGTCCTGTGCCTTCTCTTTTGAGGCTACACACGTAGACATACACGCAACATGAAAGCTTTTCGACTTACAACGTGTTGTTTAGGAAAAACAAGATAATTTCGCACGATGCGGGATTTCCTTAAAACGTGATTTTCTGAAAAATTTTGACGAAAGAAAATTCTCCTTTTGGTTCTCTTTAGATGCTACATGTTAAGACGTACACGCCACAACAATTCTTTTCGAGATACAACGTGTAGTTTTGGAGATACAAGCTAATTTTGTACTATGCGTTATTTCTTCTCGTAAAGAGTTTCCAATGCGTACGTATATGTCTTTACTCTGCAAAACTGTATTTCCTTATGAAGTGGTATTCTTACATATCCTTTCGAGAGAAAACTGTCCTGTGCCTTCTCTTTTGAGGCTACACACGTAGACATACACGCAACATGAAAGCTTTTCGACTTACAACGTGTTGTTTAGGAAAAACAAGATAATTTCGCACGATGCGGGATTTCCTTAAAACGTGATTTTCTGAAAAAATTTGACGAAAGAAAATTCTCCTTTTGGTTCTCTTTAGATGCTACATGTTAAGACGTACACGCCACAACAATTCTTTTCGAGATACAACGTGTAGTTTTGGAGATACAAGCTAATTTTGTACTATGCGTTATTTCTTCTCGTAAAGAGTTTCCAATGCGTACATATATGTCTTTACTCTGCAAAACTGTATTTCCTTATGAAGTGGTATTCTTACATATCCTTTCGAGAGAAAACTGTCCTGTGCCTTCTCTTTTGAGGCTACACACGTAGACATACACGCAACATGAAAGCTTTTCGACTTACAACGTGTTGTTTAGGAAAAACAAGATAATTTCGCACGATGCGGGATTTCCTTAAAACGTGATTTTCTGAAAAAATTTGACGAAAGAAAATTCTCCTTTTGGTTCTCTTTAGATGCTACATGTTAAGACGTACACGCCACAACAATTCTTTTCGAGATACAACGTGTAGTTTTGGAGATACAAGCTAATTTTGTACTATGCGTTATTTCTTCTCGTAAAGAGTTTCCAATGCGTACGTATGTGTCTTTACTCTGCAAAACTGTATTTCCTTATGAAGTGGTATTCTTACATATCCTTTCGAGAGAAAACTGTCCTGTGCCTTCTCTTTTGAGGCTACACACTTAGACATACACGCAACATGAAAGCTTTTCGACTTACAACGTGTTGTTTAGGAAAAAAAGATAATTTCGCACGATGCGGGATTTCCTTAAAACGTGATTTTCTGAAAAATTTTGACGAAAGAAAATTCTCCTTTTGGTTCTCTTTAGATGCTACATGTTAAGACGTACACGCCACAACAATTCTTTTCGAGATACAACGTGTAGTTTTGGAGATACAAGCTAATTTTGTACTATGCGTTATTTCTTCTCGTAAAGAGTTTCCAATGCGTACGTATATGTCTTTACTCTGCAAAACTGTATTTCCTTATGAAGTGGTATTCTTACATATCCTTTCGAGAGAAAACTGTCCTGTGCCTTCTCTTTTGAGGCTACACACGTAGACATACACGCAACATGAAAGCTTTTCGACTTACAACGTGTTGTTTAGGAAAAACAAGATAATTTCGCACCATGCGGGATTTCCTTAAAACGTGATTTTCTGAAAAATTTTGACGAAAGAAAATTCTCCTTTTGGTTCTCTTTAGATGCTACATGTTAAGACGTACACGCCACAACAATTCTTTTCGAGATACAACGTGTAGTTTTGGAGATACAAGCTAATTTTGTACTATGCGTTATTTCTTCTAGTAAAGAGTTTCCAATGCGTACGTATATGTCTTTACTCTGCAAAACTGTATTTCCTTATGAAGTGGTATTCTTACATATCCTTTCGAGAGAAAACTGTCCTGTGCCTTCTCTTTTGAGGCTACACACGTAGACATACACGCAACATGAAAGCTTTTCGACTTACAACGTGTTGTTTAGGAAAAACAAGATAATTTCGCACGATGCGGGATTTCCTTAAAACGTGATTTTCTGAAAAATTTTGACGAAAGAAAATTCTCCTTTTGGTTCTCTTTAGATGCTCCATGTTAAGACGTACACGCCACAACAATTCTTTTCGAGATACAACGTGTAGTTTTGGAGATACAAGCTAATTTTGTACTATGCGTTATTTCTTCTCGTAAAGAGTTTCCAATGCGTACGTATATGTCTTTACTCTGCAAAACTGTATTTCCTTATGAAGTGGTATTCTTACATATCCTTTCGAGAGAAAACTGTCCTGTGCCTTCTGTTTTGAGGCTACACACGTAGACATACACGCAACATGAAAGCTTTTCGACTTACAACGTGTTGTTTAGGAAAAACAAGATAATTTCGCACGATGCGGGATTTCCTTAAAACGTGATTTTCTGAAAAATTTTGACGAAAGAAAATTCTCCTTTTGGTTCTCTTTAGATGCTACATGTTAAGACGTACACGCCACAACAATTCTTTTCGAGATACAACGTGTAGTTTTGGAGATACAAGCTAATTTTGTACTGTGCGTTATTTCTTCTCGTAAAGAGTTTCCAATGCGTACGTATATGTCTTTACTCTGCAAAACTGTATTTCCTTATGAAGTGGTATTCTTACATATCCTTTCGAGAGAAAACTGTCCTGTGCCTTCTCTTTTGAGGCTACACACGTAGACATACACGCAACATGAAAGCTTTTCGACTTACAACGTGTTGTTTAGGAAAAACAAGATAATTTCGCACGATGCGGGATTTCCTTAAAACGTGATTTTCTGAAAAATTTTGACGAAAGAAAATTCTCCTTTTGGTTCTCTTTAGATGCTACATGTTAAGACGTACACGCCACAACAATTCTTTTCGAGATACAACGTGTAGTTTTGGAGATACAAGCTAATTTTGTACTGTGCGTTATTTCTTCTCGTAAAGAGTTTCCAATGCGTACGTATATGTCTTTACTCTGCAAAACTGTATTTCCTTATGAAGTGGTATTCTTACATATCCTTTCGAGAGAAAACTGTCCTGTGCCTTCTCTTTTGAGGCTACACACGTAGATATACACGCAACATGAAAGCATTTCGACTTACAACGTGTTGTTTAGGAAAAACAAGATAATTTCGCATGATGCGGGATTTCCTTAAAACGTGATTTTCTGAAAAATTTTGACGAAAGAAAATTCTCCTTTTGGTTCTCTTTAGATGCTACATGTTAAGACGTACACGCCACAACAATTCTTTTCGAGATACAACGTGTAGTTTTGGAGATACAAGCTAATTTTGTACTATGCGTTATTTCTTCTCGTAAAGAGTTTCCAATGCGTACGTATATGTCTTTACTCTGCAAAACTGTATTTCCTTATGAAGTGGTATTCTTACATATCCTTTCGAGAGAAAACTGTCCAGTGCCTTCTCTTTTGAGGCTACACACTTAGACATACACGCAACATGAAAGCTTTTCGACTTACAACGTGTTGTTTAGGAAAAACAAGATAATTTCGCACGATGCGGGATTTCCTTAAAACGTGATTTTCTGAAAAATTTTGACGAAAGAAAATTCTCCTTTTGGTTCCCTTTAGATGCTACATGTTAAGACGTACACGCCACAACAATTCTTTTCGAGATACAACGTGTAGTTTTGGAGATACAAGCTAATTTTGTACTATGCGTTATTTCTTCTAGTAAAGAGTTTCCAATGCGTACGTATATGTCTTTACTCTGCAAAACTGTATTTCCTTATGAAGTGGTATTCTTACATATCCTTTCGAGAGAAAACTGTCCTGTGCCTTCTCGTTTGAGGCTACACACTTAGACATACACGCAACATGAAAGCTTTTCGACTTACAACGTGTTGTTTAGGAAAAACAAGATAATTTCGCACGATGCGGGATTTCCTTAAAACGTGATTTTCTGAAAAATTTTGACGAAAGAAAATTCTCCTTTTGGTTCCCTTTAGATGCTACATGTTAAGACGTACACGCCACAACAATTCTTTTCGAGATACAACGTGTAGTTTTGGAGATACAAGCTAATTTTGTACTATGCGTTATTTCTTCTCGTAAAGAGTTTCCAATGCGTACGTATATGTCTTTACTCTGCAAAACTGTATTTCCTTATGAAGTGGTATTCTTACATATCCTTTCGAGAGAAAACTGTCCTGTGCCTTCTCTTTTGAGGCTACACACTTAGACATACACGCAACATGAAAGCTTTTCGACTTACAACGTGTTGTTTAGGAAAAACAAGATAATTTCGCACGATGCGGGATTTCCTTAAAACGTGATTTTCTGAAAAATTTTGACGAAAGAAAATTCTCCTTTTGGTTCTCTTTAGATGCTACATGTTAAGACGTACACGCCACAACAATTCTTTTCGAGATACAACGTGTAGTTTTGGAGATACAAGCTAATTTTGTACAATGCGTTATTTCTTCTCGTAAAGAGTTTCCAATGCGTACGTATATGTCTTTACTCTGCAAAACTGTATTTCCTTATGAAGTGGTATTCTTACATATCCTTTCGAGAGAAAACTGTCCTGTGCCTTCTCTTTTGAGGCTACACACGTAGACATACACGCAACATGAAAGCTTTTCGACTTACAACGTGTTGTTTAGGAAAAACAAGATAATTTCGCACGATGCGGGATTTCCTTAAAACGTGATTTTCTGAAAAATTTTGACGAAAGAAAATTCTCCTTTTGGTTCTCTTTAGATGCTACATGTTAAGACGTACACGCCACAACAATTCTTTTCGAGATACAACGTGTAGTTTTGGAGATACAAGCTAATTTTGTACTATGCGTTATTTCTTCTCGTAAAGAATTTCCAATGCGTACGTATATGTCTTTACTCTGCAAAACTGTATTTTCTTATGAAGTGGTATTCTTACATATCCTTTCGAGAGAAAACTGTCCTGTGCCTTCTCTTTTGAGGCTACACACGTAGACATACACGCAACATGAAAGCTTTTCGACTTACAACGTGTTGTTTAGGAAAAACAAGATAATTTCGCACGATGCGGGATTTCCTTAAAACGTGATTTTCTGAAAAATTTTGACGAAAGAAAATTCTCCTTTTGGTTCTCTTTAGATGCTACATGTTAAGACGTACACGCCACAACAATTCTTTTCGAGATACAACGTGTAGTTTTGGAGATACAAGCTAATTTTGTACTATGCGTTATTTCTTCTCGTAAAGAGTTTCCAATGCGTACGTATATGTCTTTACTCTGCAAAACTGTATTTCCTTATGAAGTGGTATTCTTACATATCCTTTCGAGAGAAAACTGTCCTGTGCCTTCTCTTTTGAGGCTACACACTTAGACATACACGCAACATGAAAGCTTTTCGACTTACAACGTGTTGTTTAGGAAAAACAAGATAATTTCGCACGATGCGGGATTTCCTTAAAACGTGATTTTCTGAAAAATTTTGACGAAAGAAAATTCTCCTTTTGGTTCTCTTTAGATGCTACATGTTAAGACGTACACGCCACAACAATTCTTTTCGAGATACAACGTGTAGTTTTGGAGATACAAGCTAATTTTGTACTATGCGTTATTTCTTCTCGTAAAGAGTTTCCAATGCGTACGTATATGTCTTTACTCTGCAAAACTGTATTTCCTTATGAAGTGGTATTCTTACATATCCTTTCGAGAGAAAACTGTCCTGTGCCTTCTCTTTTGAGGCTACACACGTAGACATACACGCAACATGAAAGCTTTTCGACTTACAACGTGTTGTTTAGGAAAAACAAGATAATTTCGCACGATGCGGGATTTCCTTAAAACGTGATTTTCTGAAAAATTTTGACGAAAGAAAATTCTCCTTTTGGTTCTCTTTAGATGCTACATGTTAAGACGTACACGCCACAACAATTCTTTTCGAGATACAACGTGTAGTTTTGGAGATACAAGCTAATTTTGTACTATGCCTTATTTCTTCTCGTAAAGAGTTTCCAATGCGTACGTATATGACTTTACTCTGCAAAACTGTATTTCCTTATGAAGTGGTATTCTTACATATCCTTTCGAGAGAAAACTGTCCTGTGCCTTCTCTTTTGAGGCTACACACGTAGACATACACGCAACATGAAAGCTTTTCGACTTACAACGTGTTGTTTAGGAAAAACAAGATAATTTCGCACGATGCGGGATTTCCTTAAAACGTGATTTTCTGAAAAATTTTGACGAAAGAAAATTCTCCTTTTGGTTCTCTTTAGATGCTACATGTTAAGACGTACACGCCACAACAATTCTTTTCGAGATACAACGTGTAGTTTTGGAGATACAAGCTAATTTTGTACTGTGCGTTATTTCTTCTCGTAAAGAGTTTCCAATGCGTACGTATATGTCTTTACTCTGCAAAACTGTGTTTCCTTATGAAGTGGTATTCTTACATATCCTTTCGAGAGAAAACTGTCCTGTGCCTTCTCTTTTGAGGCTACACACGTAGACATACACGCAACATGAAAGCTTTTCGACTTACAACGTGTTGTTTAGGAAAAACAAGATAATTTCGCATGATGCGGGATTTCCTTAAAACGTGATTTTCTGAAAAATTTTGACGAAAGAAAATTCTCCTTTTGGTTCTCTTTAGATGCTACATGTTAAGACGTACACGCCACAACAATTCTTTTCGAGATACAACGTGTAGTTTTGGAGATACAAGCTAATTTTGTACTATGCGTTATTTCTTCTCGTAAAGAGTTTCCAATGCGTACGTATATGTCTTTACTCTGCAAAACTGTATTTCCTTATGAAGTGGTATTCTTACATATCCTTTCGAGAGAAAACTGTCCTGTGCCTTCTCTTTTGAGGCTACACACTTAGACATACACGCAACATGAAAGCTTTTCGACTTACAACGTGTTGTTTAGGAAAAACAAGATAATTTCGCACGATGCGGGATTTCCTTAAAACGTGATTTTCTGAAAAATTTTGACGAAAGAAAATTCTCCTTTTGGTTCCCTTTAGATGCTACATGTTAAGACGTACACGCCACAGCAATTCTTTTCGAGATACAACGTGTAGTTTTGGAGATACAAGCTAATTTTGTACTATGCGTTATTTCTACTCGTAAAGAGTTTCCAATGCGTACGTATATGACTTTACTCTGCAAAACTGTATTTCCTTATGAAGTGGTATTCTTACATATCCTTTCGAGAGAAAACTGTCCTGTGCCTTCTCTTTTGAGGCTACACACGTAGACATACACGCAACATGAAAGCTTTTCGACTTACAACGTGTTGTTTAGGAAAAACAAGATAATTTCGCACGATGCGGGATTTCCTTAAAACGTGATTTTCTGAAAAATTTTGACGAAAGAAAATTCTCCTTTTGGTTCTCTTTAGATGCTACATGTTAAGACGTACACGCCACAACAATTCTTTTCGAGATACAACGTGTAGTTTTGGAGATACAAGCTAATTTTGTACTGTGCGTTATTTCTTCTCGTAAAGAGTTTCCAATGCGTACGTATATGTCTTTACTCTGCAAAACTGTATTTCCTTATGAAGTGGTATTCTTACATATCCTTTCGAGAGAAAACTGTCCTGTGCCTTCTCTTTTGAGGCTACACACGTAGACATACACGCAACATGAAAGCATTTCGACTTACAACGTGTTGTTTAGGAAAAACAAGATAATTTCGCACGATGCGGGATTTCCTTAAAACGTGATTTTCTGAAAAATTTTGACGAAAGAAAATTCTCCTTTTGGTTCCCTTTAGATGCTACATGTTAAGACGTACACGCCACAACAATTCTTTTCGAGATACAACGTGTAGTTTTGGAGATACAAGCTAATTTTGTACTATGCGTTATTTCTTCTCGTAAAGAGTTTCCAATGCGTACGTATATGTCTTTACTCTGCAAAACTGTATTTCCTTATGAAGTGGTATTCTTACATATCCTTTCGAGAGAAAACTGTCCTGTGCCTTCTCGTTTGAGGCTACACACTTAGACATACACGCAACATGAAAGCTTTTCGACTTACAACGTGTTGTTTAGGAAAAACAAGATAATTTCGCACGATGCGGGATTTCCTTAAAACGTGATTTTCTGAAAAATTTTGACGAAAGAAAATTCTCCTTTTGGTTCCCTTTAGATGCTACATGTTAAGACGTACACGCCACAACAATTCTTTTCGAGATACAACGTGTAGTTTTGGAGATACAAGCTAATTTTGTACTATGCGTTATTTCTTCTCGTAAAGAGTTTCCAATGCGTACGTATATGTCTTTACTCTGCAAAACTGTATTTCCTTATGAAGTGGTATTCTTACATATCCTTTCGAGAGAAAACTGTCCTGTGCCTTCTCTTTTGAGGCTACACACTTAGACATACACGCAACATGAAAGCTTTTCGACTTACAACGTGTTGTTTAGGAAAAACAAGATAATTTCGCACGATGCGGGATTTCCTTAAAACGTGATTTTCTGAAAAATTTTGACGAAAGAAAATTCTCCTTTTGGTTCTCTTTAGATGCTACATGTTAAGACGTACACGCCACAACAATTCTTTTCGAGATACAACGTGTAGTTTTGGAGATACAAGCTAATTTTGTACTATGCGTTATTTCTTCTCGTAAAGAGTTTCCAATGCGTACGTATATGTCTTTACTCTGCAAAACTGTATTTCCTTATGAAGTGGTATTCTTACATATCCTTTCGAGAGAAAACTGTCCTGTGCCTTCTCTTTTGAGGCTACACACTTAGACATACACGCAACATGAAAGCTTTTCGACTTACAACGTGTTGTTTAGGAAAAACAAGATAATTTCGCACGATGCGGGATTTCCTTAAAACGTGATTTTCTGAAAAATTTTGACGAAAGAAAATTCTCCTTTTGGTTCTCTTTAGATGCTACATGTTAAGACGTACACGCCACAACAATTCTTTTCGAGATACAACGTGTAGTTTTGGAGATACAAGCTAATTTTGTACTATGCGTTATTTCTTCTCGTAAAGAGTTTCCAATGCGTACGTATATGTCTTTACTCTGCAAAACTGTATTTCCTTATGAAGTGGTATTCTTACATATCCTTTCGAGAGAAAACTGTCCTGTGCCTTCTCTTTTGAGGCTACACACTTAGACATACACGCAACATGAAAGCTTTTCGACTTACAACGTGTTGTTTAGGAAAAACAAGATAATTTCGCATGATGCGGGATTTCCTTAAAACGTGATTTTCTGAAAAATTTTGACGAAAGAAAATTCTCCTTTTGGTTCTCTTTAGATGCTACATGTTAAGACGTACACGCCACAACAATTCTTTTCGAGATACAACGTGTAGTTTTGGAGATACAAGCTAATTTTGTACTATGCGTTATTTCTTCTCGTAAAGAGTTTCCAATGCGTACGTATATGTCTTTACTCTGCAAAACTGTATTTCCTTATGAAGTGGTATTCTTACATATCCTTTCGAGAGAAAACTGTCCTGTGCCTTCTCTTTTGAGGCTACACACTTAGACATACACGCAACATGAAAGCTTTTCGACTTACAACCTGTTGTTTAGGAAAAACAAGATAATTTCGCACGATGCGGGATTTCCTTAAAACGTGATTTTCTGAAAAATTTTGACGAAAGAAAATTCTCCTTTTGGTTCCCTTTAGATGCTACATGTTAAGACGTACACGCCACAACAATTCTTTTCGAGATACAACGTGTAGTTTTGGAGATACAAGCTAATTTTGTACTATGCGTTATTTCTTCTAGTAAAGAGTTTCCAATGCGTACGTATATGTCTTTACTCTGCAAAACTGTATTTCCTTATGAAGTGGTATTCTTACATATCCTTTCGAGAGAAAACTGTCCTGTGCCTTCTCGTTTGAGGCTACACACTTAGACATACACGCAACATGAAAGCTTTTCGACTTACAACGTGTTGTTTAGGAAAAACAAGATAATTTCGCACGATGCGGGATTTCCTTAAAACGTGATTTTCTGAAAAATTTTGACGAAAGAAAATTCTCCTTTTGGTTCCCTTTAGATGCTACATGTTAAGACGTACACGCCACAACAATTCTTTTCGAGATACAACGTGTAGTTTTGGAGATACAAGCTAATTTTGTACTATGCGTTATTTCTTCTCGTAAAGAGTTTCCAATGCGTACGTATATGTCTTTACTCTGCAAAACTGTATTTCCTTATGAAGTGGTATTCTTACATATCCTTTCGAGAGAAAACTGTCCTGTGCCTTCTCTTTTGAGGCTACACACTTAGACATACACGCAACATGAAAGCTTTTCGACTTACAACGTGTTGTTTAGGAAAAACAAGATAATTTCGCACGATGCGGGATTTCCTTAAAACGTGATTTTCTGAAAAATTTTGACGAAAGAAAATTCTCCTTTTGGTTCTCTTTAGATGCTACATGTTAAGACGTACACGCCACAACAATTCTTTTCGAGATACAACGTGTAGTTTTGGAGATACAAGCTAATTTTGTACAATGCGTTATTTCTTCTCGTAAAGAGTTTCCAATGCGTACGTATATGTCTTTACTCTGCAAAACTGTATTTCCTTATGAAGTGGTATTCTTACATATCCTTTCGAGAGAAAACTGTCCTGTGCCTTCTCTTTTGAGGCTACACACGTAGACATACACGCAACATGAAAGCTTTTCGACTTACAACGTGTTGTTTAGGAAAAACAAGATAATTTCGCACGATGCGGGATTTCCTTAAAACGTGATTTTCTGAAAAATTTTGACGAAAGAAAATTCTCCTTTTGGTTCTCTTTAGATGCTACATGTTAAGACGTACACGCCACAACAATTCTTTTCGAGATACAACGTGTAGTTTTGGAGATACAAGCTAATTTTGTACTATGCGTTATTTCTTCTCGTAAAGAATTTCCAATGCGTACGTATATGTCTTTACTCTGCAAAACTGTATTTTCTTATGAAGTGGTATTCTTACATATCCTTTCGAGAGAAAACTGTCCTGTGCCTTCTCTTTTGAGGCTACACACGTAGACATACACGCAACATGAAAGCTTTTCGACTTACAACGTGTTGTTTAGGAAAAACAAGATAATTTCGCACGATGCGGGATTTCCTTAAAACGTGATTTTCTGAAAAATTTTGACGAAAGAAAATTCTCCTTTTGGTTCTCTTTAGATGCTACATGTTAAGACGTACACGCCACAACAATTCTTTTCGAGATACAACGTGTAGTTTTGGAGATACAAGCTAATTTTGTACTATGCGTTATTTCTTCTCGTAAAGAGTTTCCAATGCGTACGTATATGTCTTTACTCTGCAAAACTGTATTTCCTTATGAAGTGGTATTCTTACATATCCTTTCGAGAGAAAACTGTCCTGTGCCTTCTCTTTTGAGGCTACACACTTAGACATACACGCAACATGAAAGCTTTTCGACTTACAACGTGTTGTTTAGGAAAAACAAGATAATTTCGCACGATGCGGGATTTCCTTAAAACGTGATTTTCTGAAAAATTTTGACGAAAGAAAATTCTCCTTTTGGTTCTCTTTAGATGCTACATGTTAAGACGTACACGCCACAACAATTCTTTTCGAGATACAACGTGTAGTTTTGGAGATACAAGCTAATTTTGTACTATGCGTTATTTCTTCTCGTAAAGAGTTTCCAATGCGTACGTATATGTCTTTACTCTGCAAAACTGTATTTCCTTATGAAGTGGTATTCTTACATATCCTTTCGAGAGAAAACTGTCCTGTGCCTTCTCTTTTGAGGCTACACACGTAGACATACACGCAACATGAAAGCTTTTCGACTTACAACGTGTTGTTTAGGAAAAACAAGATAATTTCGCACGATGCGGGATTTCCTTAAAACGTGATTTTCTGAAAAATTTTGACGAAAGAAAATTCTCCTTTTGGTTCTCTTTAGATGCTACATGTTAAGACGTACACGCCACAACAATTCTTTTCGAGATACAACGTGTAGTTTTGGAGATACAAGCTAATTTTGTACTATGCCTTATTTCTTCTCGTAAAGAGTTTCCAATGCGTACGTATATGACTTTACTCTGCAAAACTGTATTTCCTTATGAAGTGGTATTCTTACATATCCTTTCGAGAGAAAACTGTCCTGTGCCTTCTCTTTTGAGGCTACACACGTAGACATACACGCAACATGAAAGCTTTTCGACTTACAACGTGTTGTTTAGGAAAAACAAGATAATTTCGCACGATGCGGGATTTCCTTAAAACGTGATTTTCTGAAAAATTTTGACGAAAGAAAATTCTCCTTTTGGTTCTCTTTAGATGCTACATGTTAAGACGTACACGCCACAACAATTCTTTTCGAGATACAACGTGTAGTTTTGGAGATACAAGCTAATTTTGTACTGTGCGTTATTTCTTCTCGTAAAGAGTTTCCAATGCGTACGTATATGTCTTTACTCTGCAAAACTGTGTTTCCTTATGAAGTGGTATTCTTACATATCCTTTCGAGAGAAAACTGTCCTGTGCCTTCTCTTTTGAGGCTACACACGTAGACATACACGCAACATGAAAGCTTTTCGACTTACAACGTGTTGTTTAGGAAAAACAAGATAATTTCGCATGATGCGGGATTTCCTTAAAACGTGATTTTCTGAAAAATTTTGACGAAAGAAAATTCTCCTTTTGGTTCTCTTTAGATGCTACATGTTAAGACGTACACGCCACAACAATTCTTTTCGAGATACAACGTGTAGTTTTGGAGATACAAGCTAATTTTGTACTATGCGTTATTTCTTCTCGTAAAGAGTTTCCAATGCGTACGTATATGTCTTTACTCTGCAAAACTGTATTTCCTTATGAAGTGGTATTCTTACATATCCTTTCGAGAGAAAACTGTCCTGTGCCTTCTCTTTTGAGGCTACACACTTAGACATACACGCAACATGAAAGCTTTTCGACTTACAACGTGTTGTTTAGGAAAAACAAGATAATTTCGCACGATGCGGGATTTCCTTAAAACGTGATTTTCTGAAAAATTTTGACGAAAGAAAATTCTCCTTTTGGTTCCCTTTAGATGCTACATGTTAAGACGTACACGCCACAGCAATTCTTTTCGAGATACAACGTGTAGTTTTGGAGATACAAGCTAATTTTGTACTATGCGTTATTTCTACTCGTAAAGAGTTTCCAATGCGTACGTATATGACTTTACTCTGCAAAACTGTATTTCCTTATGAAGTGGTATTCTTACATATCCTTTCGAGAGAAAACTGTCCTGTGCCTTCTCTTTTGAGGCTACACACGTAGACATACACGCAACATGAAAGCTTTTCGACTTACAACGTGTTGTTTAGGAAAAACAAGATAATTTCGCACGATGCGGGATTTCCTTAAAACGTGATTTTCTGAAAAATTTTGACGAAAGAAAATTCTCCTTTTGGTTCTCTTTAGATGCTACATGTTAAGACGTACACGCCACAACAATTCTTTTCGAGATACAACGTGTAGTTTTGGAGATACAAGCTAATTTTGTACTGTGCGTTATTTCTTCTCGTAAAGAGTTTCCAATGCGTACGTATATGTCTTTACTCTGCAAAACTGTATTTCCTTATGAAGTGGTATTCTTACATATCCTTTCGAGAGAAAACTGTCCTGTGCCTTCTCTTTTGAGGCTACACACGTAGACATACACGCAACATGAAAGCATTTCGACTTACAACGTGTTGTTTAGGAAAAACAAGATAATTTCGCACGATGCGGGATTTCCTTAAAACGTGATTTTCTGAAAAATTTTGACGAAAGAAAATTCTCCTTTTGGTTCCCTTTAGATGCTACATGTTAAGACGTACACGCCACAACAATTCTTTTCGAGATACAACGTGTAGTTTTGGAGATACAAGCTAATTTTGTACTATGCGTTATTTCTTCTCGTAAAGAGTTTCCAATGCGTACGTATATGTCTTTACTCTGCAAAACTGTATTTCCTTATGAAGTGGTATTCTTACATATCCTTTCGAGAGAAAACTGTCCTGTGCCTTCTCGTTTGAGGCTACACACTTAGACATACACGCAACATGAAAGCTTTTCGACTTACAACGTGTTGTTTAGGAAAAACAAGATAATTTCGCACGATGCGGGATTTCCTTAAAACGTGATTTTCTGAAAAATTTTGACGAAAGAAAATTCTCCTTTTGGTTCCCTTTAGATGCTACATGTTAAGACGTACACGCCACAACAATTCTTTTCGAGATACAACGTGTAGTTTTGGAGATACAAGCTAATTTTGTACTATGCGTTATTTCTTCTCGTAAAGAGTTTCCAATGCGTACGTATATGTCTTTACTCTGCAAAACTGTATTTCCTTATGAAGTGGTATTCTTACATATCCTTTCGAGAGAAAACTGTCCTGTGCCTTCTCTTTTGAGGCTACACACTTAGACATACACGCAACATGAAAGCTTTTCGACTTACAACGTGTTGTTTAGGAAAAACAAGATAATTTCGCACGATGCGGGATTTCCTTAAAACGTGATTTTCTGAAAAATTTTGACGAAAGAAAATTCTCCTTTTGGTTCTCTTTAGATGCTACATGTTAAGACGTACACGCCACAACAATTCTTTTCGAGATACAACGTGTAGTTTTGGAGATACAAGCTAATTTTGTACTATGCGTTATTTCTTCTCGTAAAGAGTTTCCAATGCGTACGTATATGTCTTTACTCTGCAAAACTGTATTTCCTTATGAAGTGGTATTCTTACATATCCTTTCGAGAGAAAACTGTCCTGTGCCTTCTCTTTTGAGGCTACACACTTAGACATACACGCAACATGAAAGCTTTTCGACTTACAACGTGTTGTTTAGGAAAAACAAGATAATTTCGCACGATGCGGGATTTCCTTAAAACGTGATTTTCTGAAAAATTTTGACGAAAGAAAATTCTCCTTTTGGTTCTCTTTAGATGCTACATGTTAAGACGTACACGCCACAACAATTCTTTTCGAGATACAACGTGTAGTTTTGGAGATACAAGCTAATTTTGTACTATGCGTTATTTCTTCTCGTAAAGAGTTTCCAATGCGTACGTATATGTCTTTACTCTGCAAAACTGTATTTCCTTATGAAGTGGTATTCTTACATATCCTTTCGAGAGAAAACTGTCCTGTGCCTTCTCTTTTGAGGCTACACACTTAGACATACACGCAACATGAAAGCTTTTCGACTTACAACGTGTTGTTTAGGAAAAACAAGATAATTTCGCACGATGCGGGATTTCCTTAAAACGTGATTTTCTGAAAAATTTTGACGAAAGAAAATTCTCCTTTTGGTTCTCTTTAGATGCTACATGTTAAGACGTACACGCCACAACAATTCTTTTCGAGATACAACGTGTAGTTTTGGAGATACAAGCTAATTTTGTACTATGCGTTATTTCTTCTCGTAAAGAGTTTCCAATGCGTACATATATGTCTTTACTCTGCAAAACTGTATTTCCTTATGAAGTGGTATTCTTACATATCCTTTCGAGAGAAAACTGTCCTGTGCCTTCTCTTTTGAGGCTACACACTTAGACATACACGCAACATGAAAGCTTTTCGACTTACAACGTGATGTTTAGGAAAAACAAGATAATTTCGCACGATGCGGGATTTCCTTAAAACGTGATTTTCTGAAAAATTTTGACGAAAGAAAATTCTCCTTTTGGTTCCCTTTAGATGCTACATGTTAAGACGTACACGCCACAACAATTCTTTTCGAGATACAACGTGTAGTTTTGGAGATACAAGCTAATTTTGTACTATGCGTTATTTCTTCTCGTAAAGAGTTTCCAATGCGTACGTATATGTCTTTACTCAAAACTGTATTTCCTTATGAAGTGGTATTCTTACATATCCTTTCGAGAGAAAACTGTCCTGTGCCTTCTCTTTTGAGGCTACACACTTAGACATACACGCAACATGAAAGCTTTTCGACTTACAACGTGTTGTTTAGGAAAAACAAGATAATTTCGCACGATGCGGGATTTCCTTAAAACGTGATTTTCTGAAAAATTTTGACGAAAGAAAATTCTCCTTTTGGTTCTCTTTAGATGCTACATGTTAAGACGTACACGCCACAACAATTCTTTTCGAGATACAACGTGTAGTTTTGGAGATACAAGCTAATTTTGTACGATGCGTTATTTCTTCTCGTAGAGTTTCCAATGCGTACGTATATGTCTTTACTCTGCAAAACTGTATTTCCTTATGAAGTGGTATTCTTACATATCCTTTCGAGAGAAAACTGTCCTGTGCCTTCTCTTTTGAGGCTACACACTTAGACATACACGCAACATGAAAGCTTTTCGACTTACAACGTGTTGTTTAGGAAAAACAAGATAATTTCGCACGATGCGGGATTTCCTTAAAACGTGATTTTCTGAAAAATTTTGACGAAAGAAAATTCTCCTTTTGGTTCTCTTTAGATGCTACATGTTAAGACGTACACGCCACAACAATTCTTTTCGAGATACAACGTGTAGTTTTGGAGATACAAGCTAATTTTGTACGATGCGTTATTTCTTCTCGTAAAGAGTTTCCAATGCGTACGTATATGTCTTTACTCTGCAAAACTGTATTTCCTTATGAAGTGGTATTCTTACATATCCTTTCGAGAGAAAACTGTCCTGTGCCTTCTCTTTTGAGGCTACACACTTAGACATACACGCAACATGAAAGCTTTTCGACTTACAACGTGTTGTTTAGGAAAAACAAGATAATTTCGCACGATGCGGGATTTCCTTAAAACGTGATTTTCTGAAAAATTTTGACGAAAGAAAATTCTCCTTTTGGTTCTCTTTAGATGCTACATGTTAAGACGTACACGCCACAACAATTCTTTTCGAGATACAACGTGTAGTTTTGGAGATACAAGCTAATTTTGTACGATGCGTTATTTCTTCTCGTAAAGAGTTTCCAATGCGTACGTATATGTCTTTACGCTGCAAAACTGTATTTCCTTATGAAGTGGTATTCTTACATATCCTTTCGAGAGAAAACTGTCCTGTGCCTTCTCTTTTGAGGCTACACACTTAGACATACACGCAACATGAAAGCTTTTCGACTTACAACGTGTTGTTTAGGAAAAACAAGATAATTTCGCACGATGCGGGATTTCCTTAAAACGTGATTTTCTGAAAAATTTTGACGAAAGAAAATTCTCCTTTTGGTTCTCTTTAGATGCTACATGTTAAGACGTACACGCCACAACAATTCTTTTCGAGATACAACGTGTAGTTTTGGAGATACAAGCTAATTTTGTACTATGCGTTATTTCTTCTCGTAAAGAGTTTCCAATGCGTACGTATATGTCTTTACTCTGCAAAACTGTATTTCCTTATGAAGTGGTATTCTTACATATCCTTTCGAGAGAAAACTGTCCTGTGCCTTCTCTTTTGAGGCTACACACGTAGACATACACGCAACATGAAAGCTTTTCGACTTACAACGTGTTGTTTAGGAAAAACAAGATAATTTCGCATGATGCGGGATTTCCTTAAAACGTAATTTTCAAAAAATTTTGACGAAAGAAAATTCTCCTTTTGGTTCTCTTTAGATGCTACATGTTAAGACGTACACGCCACAACAATTCTTTTCGAGATACAACGTGTAGTTTTGGAGATACAAGCTAATTTTGTACTATGCGTTATTTCTTCTCGTAATGAGTTTCCAGTGCGTACGTATATGTCTTTACTCTGCAAAACTGTATTTCCTTATGAAGTGGTATTCTTATGTATCCTTTGGAGAGAAAACTGTCCTGTGCCTTCTCTTTTGAGGCTACACACTTAGACATACACGCAACATGAAAGCTTTTCGACTTACAACGTGTTGTTTAGGAAAAACAAGATAATTTCGCACGATGCGGGATTTCCTTAAAACGTGATTTTCTGAAAAATTTTGACGAAAGAAAATTCTCCTTTTGGTTCTCTTTAGATGCTACATGTTAAGACGTACACGCCACAACAATTCTTTTCGAGATACAACGTGTAGTTTTGGAGATACAAGCTAATTTTGTACGATGCGTTATTTCTTCTCGTAAAGAGTTTCCAGTGCGTACGTATATGTCTTTACTCTGCAAAACTGTATTTCCTTATGAAGTGGTATTCTTACATATCCTTTCGAGAGAAAACTGTCCTGTGCCTTCTCTTTTGAGGCTACACACGTAGACATACACGCAACATGAAAGCTTTTCGACTTACAACGTGTTGTTTAGGAAAAACAAGATAATTTCGCACGATGCGGGATTTCCTTAAAACGTGATTTTCTGAAAAATTTTGACGAAAGAAAATTCTCCTTTTGGTTCTCTTTAGATGCTACATGTTAAGACGTACACGCCACAACAATTCTTTTCGAGATACAACGTGTAGTTTTGGAGATACAAGCTAATTTTGTACTATGCGTTATTTCTTCTCGTAAAGAGTTTCCAATGCGTACGTATATGTCTTTACTCTGCAAAACTGTATTTCCTTATGAAGTGGTATTCTTACATATCCTTTCGAGAGAAAACTGTCCTGTGCCTTCTCTTTTGAGGCTACACACTTAGACATACACGCAACATGAAAGCTTTTCGACTTACAACGTGTTGTTTAGGAAAAACAAGATAATTTCGCATGATGCGGGATTTCCTTAAAACGTGATTTTCTGAAAAATTTTGACGAAAGAAAATTCTCCTTTTGGTTCTCTTTAGATGCTACATGTTAAGACGTACACGCCACAACAATTCTTTTCGAGATACAACGTGTAGTTTTGGAGATACAAGCTAATTTTGTACTATGCGTTATTTCTTCTCGTAATGAGTTTCCAATGCGTACGTATATGTCTTTACTCTGCAAAACTGTATTTCCTTAAGAAGTGGTATTCTTACGTATCCTTTGGAGAGAAAACTGTCCTGTGCCTTCTCTTTTGAGGCTACACACTTAGACATACACGCAACATGAAAGCTTTTCGACTTACAACGTGTTGTTTAGGAAAAACAAGATAATTTCGCACGATGCGGGATTTCCTTAAAACGTGATTTTCTGAAAAATTTTGACGAAAGAAAATTCTCCTTTTGGTTCTCTTTAGATGCTACATGTTAAGACGTACACGCCACAACAATTCTTTTCGAGATACAACGTGTAGTTTTGGAGATACAAGCTAATTTTGTACGATGCGTTATTTCTTCTCGTAAAGAGTTTCCAGTGCGTACGTATATGTCTTTACTCTGCAAAACTGTATTTCCTTATGAAGTGGTATTCTTACATATCCTTTCGAGAGAAAACTGTCCTGTGCCTTCTCTTTTGAGGCTACACACGTAGACATACACGCAACATGAAAGCTTTTCGACTTACAACGTGTTGTTTAGGAAAAACAAGATAATTTCGCACGATGCGGGATTTCCTTAAAACGTGATTTTCTGAAAAATTTTGACGAAAGAAAATTCTCCTTTTGGTTCTCTTTAGATGCTACATGTTAAGACGTACACGCCACAACAATTCTTTTCGAGATACAACGTGTAGTTTTGGAGATACAAGCTAATTTTGTATGATGCGTTATTTCTTCTCGTAGAGTTTCCAATGCGTACGTATATGTCTTTACTCTGCAAAACTGTATTTCCTTATGAAGTGGTATTCTTACATATCCTTTCGAGAGAAAACTGTCCTGTGCCTTCTCTTTTGAGGCTACACACTTAGACATACACGCAACATGAAAGCTTTTCGACTTACAACGTGTTGTTTAGGAAAAACAAGATAATTTCGCACGATGCGGGATTTCCTTAAAACGTGATTTTCTGAAAAATTTTGACGAAAGAAAATTCTCCTTTTGGTTCTCTTTAGATGCTACATGTTAAGACGTACACGCCACAACAATTCTTTTCGAGATACAACGTGTAGTTTTGGAGATACAAGCTAATTTTGTACGATGCGTTATTTCTTCTCGTAAAGAGTTTCCAATGCGTACGTATATGTCTTTACTCTGCAAAACTGTATTTCCTTATGAAGTGGTATTCTTACATATCCTTTCGAGAGAAAACTGTCCTGTGCCTTCTCTTTTGAGGCTACACACTTAGACATACACGCAACATGAAAGCTTTTCGACTTACAACGTGTTGTTTAGGAAAAACAAGATAATTTCGCACGATGCGGGATTTCCTTAAAACGTGATTTTCTGAAAAATTTTGACGAAAGAAAATTCTCCTTTTGGTTCTCTTTAGATGCTACATGTTAAGACGTACACGCCACAACAATTCTTTTCGAGATACAACGTGTAGTTTTGGAGATACAAGCTAATTTTGTACGATGCGTTATTTCTTCTCGTAAAGAGTTTCCAATGCGTACGTATATGTCTTTACGCTGCAAAACTGTATTTCCTTATGAAGTGGTATTCTTACATATCCTTTCGAGAGAAAACTGTCCTGTGCCTTCTCTTTTGAGGCTACACACTTAGACATACACGCAACATGAAAGCTTTTCGACTTACAACGTGTTGTTTAGGAAAAACAAGATAATTTCGCACGATGCGGGATTTCCTTAAAACGTGATTTTCTGAAAAATTTTGACGAAAGAAAATTCTCCTTTTGGTTCTCTTTAGATGCTACATGTTAAGACGTACACGCCACAACAATTCTTTTCGAGATACAACGTGTAGTTTTGGAGATACAAGCTAATTTTGTACTATGCGTTATTTCTTCTCGTAATGAGTTTCCAGTGCGTACGTATATGTCTTTACTCTGCAAAACTGTATTTCCTTATGAAGTGGTATTCTTACGTATCCTTTGGAGAGAAAACTGTCCTGTGCCTTCTCTTTTGAGGCTACACACTTAGACATACACGCAACATGAAAGCTTTTCGACTTACAACGTGTTGTTTAGGAAAAACAAGATAATTTCGCACGATGCGGGATTTCCTTAAAACGTGATTTTCTGAAAAATTTTGACGAAAGAAAATTCTCCTTTTGGTTCTCTTTAGATGCTACATGTTAAGACGTACACGCCACAACAATTCTTTTCGAGATACAACGTGTAGTTTTGGAGATACAAGCTAATTTTGTACGATGCGTTATTTCTTCTCGTAAAGAGTTTCCAGTGCGTACGTATATGTCTTTACTCTGCAAAACTGTATTTCCTTATGAAGTGGTATTCTTACATATCCTTTCGAGAGAAAACTGTCCTGTGCCTTCTCTTTTGAGGCTACACACGTAGACATACACGCAACATGAAAGCTTTTCGACTTACAACGTGTTGTTTAGGAAAAACAAGATAATTTCGCACGATGCGGGATTTCCTTAAAACGTGATTTTCTGAAAAATTTTGACGAAAGAAAATTCTCCTTTTTGTTCTCTTTAGATGCTACATGTTAAGACGTACACGCCACAACAATTCTTTTCGAGATACAACGTGTAGTTTTGGAGATACAAGCTAATTTTGTACTATGCGTTATTTCTTCTCGTAAAGAGTTTCCAATGCGTATGTATATGTCTTTACTCTGCAAAACTGTATTTCCTTATGAAGTGGTATTCTTACATATCCTTTCGAGAGAAAACTGTCCTGTGCCTTCTCTTTTGAGGCTACACACTTAGACATACACGCAACATGAAAGCTTTTCGACTTACAACGTGTTGTTTAGGAAAAACAAGATAATTTCGCACGATGCGGGATTTTCTTAAAACGTGATTTTCTGAAAAATTTTGACGAAAGAAAATTCTCCTTTTGGTTCTCTTTAGATGCTACATGTTAAGACGTACACGCCACAACAATTCTTTTCGAGATACAACGTGTAGTTTTGGAGATACAAGCTAATTTTGTGCTATGCGTTATTTCTTCTCGTAAAGAGTTTCCAATGCGTACGTATATGTCTTTACTCTGCAAAACTGTATTTCCTTATGAAGTGGTATTCTTACATATCCTTTCGAGAGAAAACTGTCCTGTGCCTTCTCTTTTGAGGCTACACACGTAGACATACACGCAACATGAAAGCTTTTCGACTTACAACGTGTTGTTTAGGAAAAACAAGATAATTTCGCACGATGCGGGATTTCCTTAAAACGTGATTTTCTGAAAAATTTTGACGAAAGAAAATTCTCCTTTTGGTTCTCTTTAGATGCTACATGTTAAGACGTACACGCCACAACAATTCTTTTCGAGATACAACGTGTAGTTTTGGAGATACAAGCTAATTTTGTACTATGCGTTATTTCTTCTCGTAAAGAGTTTCCAATGCGTACGTATATGTCTTTACTCTGCAAAACTGTATTTCCTTATGAAGTGGTATTCTTACATATCCTTTCGAGAGAAAACTGTCCTGTGCCTTCTCTTTTGAGGCTACACACGTAGACATACACGCAACATGAAAGCTTTTCGACTTACAACGTGTTGTTTAGGAAAAACAAGATAATTTCGCACGATGCGGGATTTCCTTAAAACGTGATTTTCTGAAAAATTTTGACGAAAGAAAATTCTCCTTTTGGTTCTCTTTAGATGCTACATGTTAAGACGTACACGCCACAACAATTCTTTTCGAGATACAACGTGTAGTTTTGGAGATACAAGCTAATTTTGTACTATGCGTTATTTCTTCTCGTAAAGAGTTTCCAATGCGTACGTATATGTCTTTACTCTGCAAAACTGTATTTCCTTATGAAGTGGTATTCTTACATATCCTTTCGAGAGAAAACTGTCCTGTGCCTTCTCTTTTGAGGCTACACACTTAGACATACACGCAACATGAAAGCTTTTCGACTTACAACGTGTTGTTTAGGAAAAACAAGATAATTTCGCACGATGCGGGATTTCCTTAAAACGTGATTTTCTGAAAAATTTTGACGAAAGAAAATTCTCCTTTTGGTTCTCTTTAGATGCTACATGTTAAGACGTACACGCCACAACAATTCTTTTCGAGATACAACGTGTAGTTTTGGAGATACAAGCTAATTTTGTACGATGCGTTATTTCTTCTCGTAAAGAGTTTCCAATGCGTACGTATATGTCTTTACTCTGCAAAACTGTATTTCCTTATGAAGTGGTATTCTTACATATCCTTTCGAGAGAAAACTGTCCTGTGCCTTCTCTTTTGAGGCTACACACTTAGACATACACGCAACATGAAAGCTTTTCGACTTACAACGTGTTGTTTAGGAAAAACAAGATAATTTCGCACGATGCGGGATTTCCTTAAAACGTGATTTTCTGAAAAATTTTGACGAAAGAAAATTCTCCTTTTGGTTCTCTTTAGATGCTACATGTTAAGACGTACACGCCACAACAATTCTTTTCGAGATACAACGTGTAGTTTTGGAGATACAAGCTAATTTTGTACGATGCGTTATTTCTTCTCGTAAAGAGTTTCCAATGCGTACGTATATGTCTTTACTCTGCAAAAGTGTATTTCCTTATGAAGTGGTATTCTTACATATCCTTTCGAGAGAAAACTGTCCTGTGCCTTCTCTTTTGAGGCTACACACGTAGACATACACGCAACATGAAAGCTTTTCGACTTACAACGTGTTGTTTAGGAAAAACAAGATAATTTCGCACGATGTGGGATTTCCTTAAAACGTGATTTTCTGAAAAATTTTGACGAAAGAAAATTCACCTTTTGGTTCTCTTTAGATGCTACATGTTAAGACGTACACGCCACAACAATTCTTTTCGAGATACAACGTGTAGTTTTGGAGATACAAGCTAATTTTGTACTATGCGTTATTTCTTCTCGTAAAGAGTTTCCAATGCGTACGTATATGTCTTTACTCTGCAAAACTGTATTTCCTTATGAAGTGGTATTCTTACGTATCCTTTCGAGAGAAAACTGTCCTGTGCCTTCTCTTTTGAGGCTACACACTTAGACATACACGCAACATGAAAGCTTTTCGACTTACAACGTGTTGTTTAGGAAAAACAAGATAATTTCGCACGATGCGGGATTTCCTTAAAACGTGATTTTCTGAAAAATTTTGACGAAAGAAAATTCTCCTTTTGGTTCTCTTTAGATGCTACATGTTAAGACGTACACGCCACAACAATTCTTTTCGAGATACAACGTGTAGTTTTGGAGATGCAAGCTAATTTTGTACTATGCGTTATTTCTTCTCGTAAAGAGTTTCCAATGCGTACGTATATGTCTTTACTCTGCAAAACTGTATTTCCTTATGAAGTGGTATTCTTACATATCCTTTCGAGAGAAAACTGTCCTGTGCCTTCTCTTTTGAGGCTACACACTTAGACATACACGCAACATGAAAGCTTTTCGACTTACAACGTGTTGTTTAGGAAAAACAAGATAATTTCGCACGATGCGGGATTTCCTTAAAACGTGATTTTCTGAAAAATTTTGACGAAAGAAAATTCTCCTTTTGGTTCTCTTTAGATGCTACATGTTAAGACGTACACGCCACAACAATTCTTTTCGAGATACAACGTGTAGTTTTGGAGATACAAGCTAATTTTGTACTATGCGTTATTTCTTCTCGTAAAGAGTTTCCAATGCGTACGTATATGTCTTTACTCTGCAAAACTGTATTTCCTTATGAAGTGGTATTCTTACATATCCTTTCGAGAGAAAACTGTCCTGTGCCTTCTCTTTTGAGGCTACACACTTAGACATACACGCAACATGAAAGCTTTTCGACTTACAACGTGTTGTTTAGGAAAAACAAGATAATTTCGCACGATGCGGGATTTCCTTAAAACGTGATTTTCTGAAAAATTTTGACGAAAGAAAATTCTCTTTTTGGTTCTCTTTAGATGCTACATGATAAGACGTACACGCCACAACAATTCTTTTCGAGATACAACGTGTAGTTTTGGAGATACAAGCTAATTTTGTACTATGCGTTATTTCTTCTCGTAAAGAGTTTCCAATGCGTACGTATATGTCTTTACTCTGCAAAACTGTATTTCCTTATGAAGTGGTATTCTTACATATCCTTTCGAGAGAAAACTGTCCTGTGCCTTCTCTTTTGAGGCTACACACTTAGACATACACGCAACATGAAAGCTTTTCGACTTACAACGTGTTGTTTAGGAAAAACAAGATAATTTCGCACGATGCGGGATTTCCTTAAAACGTGATTTTCTGACAAATTATGACGAAAGAAAATTCTCCTTTTGGTTCTCTTTAGATGCTACATGTTAAGACGTATACGCCACAACAATTCTTTTCGAGATACAACGTGTAGTTTTGGAGATACAAGCTAATTTTGTACTATGCGTTATTTCTTCTCGTAAAGAGTTTCCAATGCGTACGTATATGTCTTTACTCTGCAAAACTGTATTTCCTTATGAAGTGGTATTCTTACATATCCTTTCGAGAGAAAACTGTCCTGTGCCTTCTCTTTTGAGGCTACACACTTAGACATACACGCAACATGAAAGCTTTTCGACTTACAACGTGTTGTTTAGGAAAAACAAGATAATTTCGCACGATGCGGGATTTCCTTAAAACGTGATTTTCTGAAAAATTTTGACGAAAGAAAATTCTCCTTTTGGTTCTCTTTAGATGCTACATGTTAAGACGTACACGCCACAACAATTCTTTTCGAGATACAACGTGTAGTTTTGGAGATACAAGCTAATTTTGTACGATGCGTTATTTCTTCTCGTAAAGAGTTTCCAATGCGTACGTATATGTCTTTACTCTGCAAAACTGTATTTCCTTATGAAGTGGTATTCTTACATATCCTTTCGAGAGAAAACTGTCCTGTGCCTTCTCTTTTGAGGCTACACACTTAGACATACACGCAACATGAAAGCTTTTCGACTTACAACGTGTTGTTTAGGAAAAACAAGATAATTTCGCACGATGCGGGATTTCCTTAAAACGTTATTTTCTGAAAAATTTTGACGAAAGAAAATTCTCCTTTTGGTTCTCTTTAGATGCTACATGTTAAGACGTACACGCCACAACAATTCTTTTCGAGATACAACGTGTAGTTTTGGAGATACAAGCTAATTTTGTACGATGCGTTATTTCTTCTCGTAAAGAGTTTCCAATGCGTACGTATATGTCTTTACTCTGCAAAACTGTATTTCCTTATGAAGTGGTATTCTTACGTATCCTTTGGAGAGAAAACTGTCCTGTGCCTTCTCTTTTGAGGCTACACACTTAGACATACACGCAACATGAAAGCTTTTCGACTTACAACGTGTTGTTTAGGAAAAACAAGATAATTTCGCACGATGCGGGATTTCCTTAAAACGTGATTTTCTGAAAAATTTTGACGAAAGAAAATTCTCCTTTTGGTTCTCTTTAGATGCTACATGTTAAGACGTACACGCCACAACAATTCTTTTCGAGATACAACGTGTAGTTTTGGAGATACAAGCTAATTTTGTACTATGCGTTATTTCTTCTCGTAAAGAGTTTCCAGTGCGTACGTATATGTCTTTACTCTGCAAAACTGTATTTCCTTATGAAGTGGTATTCTTACATATCCTTTCGAGAGAAAACTGTCCTGTGCCTTCTCTTTTGAGGCTACACACTTAGACATACACGAAACATGAAAGCTTTTCGACTTACAACGTGTTGTTTAGGAAAAACAAGATAATTTCGCACGATGCGGGATTTTCTTAAAACGTGATTTTCTGAAAAATTTTGAAGAAAGAAAATTCTCCTTTTGGTTCTCTTTAGATGCTACATGTTAAGACGTACACGCCACAACAATTCTTTTCGAGATACAACGTGTAGTTTTGGAGATACAAGCTAATTTTGTACTATGCGTTATTTCTTCTCGTAAAGAGTTTCCAATGCGTACGTATATGTCTTTACTCTGCAAAACTGTATTTCCTTATGAAGTGGTATTCTTACATATCCTTTCGAGAGAAAACTGTCCTGTGCCTTCTCTTTTGAGGCTACACACGTAGACATACACGCAACATGAAAGCTTTTCGACTTACAACGTGTTGTTTAGGAAAAACAAGATAATTTCGCACGATGCGGGATTTCCTTAAAACGTGATTTTCTGAAAAATTTTGACGAAAGAAAATTCTCCTTTTGGTTCTCTTTAGATGCTACATGTTAAGACGTACACGCCACAACAATTCTTTTCGAGATACAACGTGTAGTTTTGGAGATACAAGCTAATTTTGTACTATGCGTTATTTCTTCTCGTAAAGAGTTTCCAATGCGTACGTATATGTCTTTACTCTGCAAAACTGTATTTCCTTATGAAGTGGTATTCTTACATATCCTTTCGAGAGAAAACTGTCCTGTGCCTTCTCTTTTGAGGCTACACACTTAGACATACACACAACATGAAAGCTTTTCGACTTACAACGTGTTGTTTAGGAAAAACAAGATAATTTCGCACGATGCGGGATTTCCTTAAAACGTGATTTTCTGAAAAATTTTGACGAAAGAAAATTCTCCTTTTGGTTCTCTTTAGATGCTACCTGTTAAGACGTACACGCCACAACAATTCTTTTCGAGATACAACGTGTAGTTTTGGAGATACAAGCTAATTTTTTACGATGCGTTATTTCTTCTCGTAAAGAGTTTCCAATGCGTACGTATATGTCTTTACTCTGCAAAACTGTATTTCCTTATGAAGTGGTATTCTTACATATCCTTTCGAGAGAAAACTGTCCTGTGCCTTCTCTTTTGAGGCTACACACTTAGACATACACGCAACATGAAAGCTTTTCGACTTACAACGTGTTGTTTAGGAAAAACAAGATAATTTCGCACGATGCGGGATTTCCTTAAAACGTGATTTTCTGAAAAATTTTGACGAAAGAAAATTCTCCTTTTGGTTCTCTTTAGATGCTACATGTTAAGACGTACACGCCACAACAATTCTTTTCGAGATACAACGTGTAGTTTTGGAGATACAAGCTAATTTTGTACGATGCGTTATTTCTTCTCGTAAAGAGTTTCCAATGCGTACGTATATGTCTTTACTCTGCAAAACTGTATTTCCTTATGAAGTGGTATTCTTACATATCCTTTCGAGAGAAAACTGTCCTGTGCCTTCTCTTTTGAGGCTACACACTTAGACATACACGCAACATGAAAGCTTTTCGACTTACAACGTGTTGTTTAGGAAAAACAAGATAATTTCGCACGATGCGGGATTTCCTTAAAACGTGATTTTCTGAAAAATTTTGACGAAAGAAAATTCTCCTTTTGGTTCTCTTTAGATGCTACATGTTAAGACGTACACGCCACAACAATTCTTTTCGAGATACAACGTGTAGTTTTGGAGATACAAGCTAATTTTGTACTATGCGTTATTTCTTCTCGTAAAGAGTTTCCAGTGCGTACGTATATGTCTTTACTCTGCAAAACTGTATTTCCTTATGAAGTGGTATTCTTACATATCCTTTCGAGAGAAAACTGTCCTGTGCCTTCTCTTTTGAGGCTACACACTTAGACATACACGAAACATGAAAGCTTTTCGACTTACAACGTGTTGTTTAGGAAAAACAAGATAATTTCGCACGATGCGGGATTTTCTTAAAACGTGATTTTCTGAAAAATTTTGACGAAAGAAAATTCTCCTTTTGGTTCTCTTTAGATGCTACATGTTAAGACGTACACGCCACAACAATTCTTTTCGAGATACAACGTGTAGTTTTGGAGATACAAGCTAATTTTGTACTATGCGTTATTTCTTCTCGTAAAGAGTTTCCAATGCGTACGTATATGTCTTTACTCTGCAAAACTGTATTTCCTTATGAAGTGGTATTCTTACATATCCTTTCGAGAGAAAACTGTCCTGTGCCTTCTCTTTTGAGGCTACACACGTAGACATACACGCAACATGAAAGCTTTTCGACTTACAACGTGTTGTTTAGGAAAAACAAGATAATTTCGCACGATGCGGGATTTCCTTAAAACGTGATTTTCTGAAAAATTTTGACGAAAGAAAATTCTCCTTTTGGTTCTCTTTAGATGCTACATGTTAAGACGTACACGCCACAACAATTCTTTTCGAGATACAACGTGTAGTTTTGGAGATACAAGCTAATTTTGTACTATGCGTTATTTCTTCTCGTAAAGAGTTTCCAATGCGTACGTATATGTCTTTACTCTGCAAAACTGTATTTCCTTATGAAGTGGTATTCTTACATATCCTTTCGAGAGAAAACTGTCCTGTGCCTTCTCTTTTGAGGCTACACACTTAGACATACACACAACATGAAAGCTTTTCGACTTACAACGTGTTGTTTAGGAAAAACAAGATAATTTCGCACGATGCGGGATTTCCTTAAAACGTGATTTTCTGAAAAATTTTGACGAAAGAAAATTCTCCTTTTGGTTCTCTTTAGATGCTACCTGTTAAGACGTACACGCCACAACAATTCTTTTCGAGATACAACGTGTAGTTTTGGAGATACAAGCTAATTTTGTACGATGCGTTATTTCTTCTCGTAAAGAGTTTCCAATGCGTACGTATATGTCTTTACTCTGCAAAACTGTATTTCCTTATGAAGTGGTATTCTTACATATCCTTTCGAGAGAAAACTGTCCTGTGCCTTCTCTTTTGAGGCTACACACTTAGACATACACGCAACATGAAAGCTTTTCGACTTACAACGTGTTGTTTAGGAAAAACAAGATAATTTCGCACGATGCGGGATTTCCTTAAAACGTGATTTTCTGAAAAATTTTGACGAAAGAAAATTCTCCTTTTGGTTCTCTTTAGATGCTACATGTTAAGACGTACACGCCACAACAATTCTTTTCGAGATACAACGTGTAGTTTTGGAGATACAAGCTAATTTTGTACTATGCGTTATTTCTTCTCGTAAAGAGTTTCCAATGCGTACGTATATGTCTTTACTCTGCAAAACTGTATTTCCTTATGAAGTGGTATTCTTACATATCCTTTCGAGAGAAAACTGTCCTGTGCCTTCTCTTTTGAGGCTACACACTTAGACATACACGCAACATGAAAGCTTTTCGACTTACAACGTGTTGTTTAGGAAAAACAAGATAATTTCGCACGATGCGGGATTTCCTTAAAACGTGATTTTCTGAAAAATTTTGACGAAAGAAAATTCTCCTTTTGGTTCTCTTTAGATGCTACATGTTCAGACGTACACGCCACAACAATTCTTTTCGAGATACAACGTGTAGTTTTGGAGATACAAGCTAATTTTGTACGATGCGTTATTTCTTCTCGTAAAGAGTTTCCAATGCGTACGCATATGTCTTTACGCTGCAAAACTGTATTTCCTTATGAAGTGGTATTCTTACATATCCTTTCGAGAGAAAACTGTCCTGTGCCTTCTCTTTTGAGGCTACACACTTAGACATACACGCAACATGAAAGCTTTTCGACTTACAACGTGTTGTTTAGGAAAAACAAGATAATTTCGCATGATGCGGGATTTCCTTAAAACGTGATTTTCTGAAAAATTTTGACGAAAGAAAATTCTCCTTTTGGTTCTCTTTAGATGCTACATGTTAAGACGTACACGCCACAACAATTCTTTTCGAGATACAACGTGTAGTTTTGGAGATACAAGCTAATTTTGTACTATGCGTTATTTCTTCTCGTAATGAGTTTCCAATGCGTACGTATATGTCTTTACTCTGCAAAACTGTATTTCCTTATGAAGTGGTATTCTTACGTATCCTTTGGAGAGAAAACTGTCCTGTGCCTTCTCTTTTGAGGCTACACACTTAGACATACACGCAACATGAAAGCTTTTCGACTTACAACGTGTTGTTTAGGAAAAACAAGATAATTTCGCACGATGCGGGATTTCCTTAAAACGTGATTTTCTGAAAAATTTTGACGAAAGAAAATTCTCCTTTTGGTTCTCTTTAGATGCTACATGTTAAAACGTACACGCCACAACAATTCTTTTCGAGATACAACGTGTAGTTTTGGAGATACAAGCTAATTTTGTACTATGCGTTATTTCTTCTCGTAAAGAGTTTCCAATGCGTACTTATATGTCTTTACTCTGCAAAACTGTATTTCCTTATGAAGTGGTATTCTTACATATCCTTTCGAGAGAAAACTGTCCTGTGCCTTCTCTTTTGAGGCTACACACTTAGACATACACGCAACATGAAAGCTTTTCGACTTACAACGTGTTGTTTAGGAAAAACAAGATAATTTCGCACGATGCGGGATTTTCTTAAAACGTGATTTTCTGAAAAATTTTGACGAAAGAAAATTCTCCTTTTGGTTCTCTTTAGATGCTACATGTTAAGACGTACACGCCACAACAATTCTTTTCGAGATACAACGTGTAGTTTTGGAGATACAAGCTAATTTTGTACTATGCGTTATTTCTTCTCGTAAAGAGTTTCCAATGCGTACGTATATGTCTTTACTCTGCAAAACTGTATTTCCTTATGAAGTGGTATTCTTACATATCCTTTCGAGAGAAAACTGTCCTGTGCCTTCTCTTTTGAGGCGACACACTTAGACATACACGCAACATGAAAGCTTTTCGACTTACAACGTGTTGTTTAGGAAAAACAAGATAATTTCGCACGATGCGGGATTTCCTTAAAACGTGATTTTCTGAAAAATTTTGACGAAAGAAAATTCTCCTTTTGGTTCTCTTTAGATGCTACATGTTAAGACGTACACGCCACAACAATTCTTTTCGAGATATAACGTGTAGTTTTGGAGATACAAGCTACTTTTGTACTATGCGTTATTTCTTCTCGTAAAGAGTTTCCAATGCGTACGTATGTCTTTACTCTGCAAAACTGTATTTCCTTATGAAGTGGTATTCTTACATATCCTTTCGAGAGAAAACTGTCCTGTGCCTTCTCTTTTGAGGCTACACACTTAGACATACACACAACATGAAAGCTTTTCGACTTACAACGTGTTTTTTAGGAAAAACAAGATAATTTCGCACGATGCGGGATTTCCTTAAAACGTGATTTTCTGAAAAATTTTGACGAAAGAAAATTCTCCTTTTGGTTCTCTTTAGATGCTACCTGTTTAGACGTACACGCCACAACAATTCTTTTCGAGATACAACGTGTAGTTTTGGAGATACAAGCTAATTTTGTACGATGCGTTATTTCTTCTCGTAAAGAGTTTCCAATGCGTACGTATATGTCTTTACTCTGCAAAACTGTATTTCCTTATGAAGTGGTATTCTTACATATCCTTTCGAGAGAAAACTGTCCTGTGCCTTCTCTTTTGAGGCTACACACTTAGACATACACGCAACATGAAAGCTTTTCGACTTACAACGTGTTGTTTAGGAAAAACAAGATAATTTCGCACGATGCGGGATTTCCTTAAAACGTGATTTTCTGAAAAATTTTGACGAAAGAAAATTCTCCTTTTGGTTCTCTTTAGATGCTACATGTTAAGACGTACACGCCACAACAATTCTTTTCGAGATACAACGTGTAGTTTTGGAGATACAAGCTAATTTTGTACGATGCGTTATTTCTTCTCGTAAAGAGTTTCCAATGCGTACGTATATGTCTTTACTCTGCAAAACTGTATTTCCTTATGAAGTGGTATTCTTACATATCCTTTCGAGAGAAAACTGTCCTGTGCCTTCTCTTTTGAGGCTACACACTTAGACATACACGCAACATGAAAGCTTTTCGACTTACAACGTGTTGTTTAGGAAAAACAAGATAATTTCGCACGATGCGGGATTTCCTTAAAACGTGATTTTCTGAAAAATTTTGACGAAAGAAAATTCTCCTTTTGGTTCTCTTTAGATGCTACATGTTAAGACGTACACGCCACAACAATTCTTTTCGAGATACAACGTGTAGTTTTGGAGATACAAGCTAATTTTGTACTATGCGTTATTTCTTCTCGTAAAGAGTTTCCAATGCGTACGTATATGTCTTTACTCTGCAAAACTGTTTTTCCTTATGAAGTGGTATTCTTACATATCCTTTCGAGAGAAAACTGTCCTGTGCCTTCTCTTTTGAGGCTACACACTTAGACATACACGCAACATGAAAGCTTTTCGACTTACAACGTGTTGTTTAGGAAAAACAAGATAATTTCGCACGATGCGGGATTTTCTTAAAACGTGATTTTCTGAAAAATTTTGACGAAAGAAAATTCTCCTTTTGGTTCTCTTTAGATGCTACATGTTAAGACGTACACGCCACAACAATTCTTTTCGAGATACAACGTGTAGTTTTGGAGATACAAGCTAATTTTGTACTATGCGTTATTTCTTCTCGTAAAGAGTTTCCAATGCGTACGTATATGTCTTTACTCTGCAAAACTGTATTTCCTTATGAAGTGGTATTCTTACATATCCTTTCGAGAGAAAACTGTCCTGTGCCTTCTCTTTTGAGGCTACACACTTAGACATACACGCAACATGAAAGCTTTTCGACTTACAACGTGTTGTTTAGGAAAAACAAGATAATTTCGCACGATGCGGGATTTCCTTAAAACGTGATTTTCTGAAAAATTTTGACGAAAGAAAATTCTCCTTTTGGTTCTCTTTAGATGCTACATGTTAAGACGTACACGCCACAACAATTCTTTTCGAGATACAACGTGTAGTTTTGGAGATACAAACTAATTTTGTACTATGCGTTATTTCTTCTCGTAAAGAGTTTCCAATGCGTACGTATATGTCTTTACTCTGCAAAACTGTATTTCCTTATGAAGTGGTATTCTTACATATCCTTTCGAGAGAAAACTGTCCTGTGCCTTCTCTTTTGAGGCTACACACTTAGACATACACACAACATGAAAGCTTTTCGACTTACAACGTGTTGTTTAGGAAAAACAAGATAATTTCGCACGATGCGGGATTTCCTTAAAACGTGATTTTCTGAAAAATTTTGACGAAAGAAAATTCTCCTTTTGGTTCTCTTTAGATGCTACCTGTTAAGACGTACACGCCACAACAATTCTTTTCGAGATACAACGTGTAGTTTTGGAGATACAAGCTAATTTTGTACGATGCGTTATTTCTTCTCGTAAAGAGTTTCCAATGCGTACGTATATGTCTTTACTCTGCAAAACTGTATTTCCTTATGAAGTGGTATTCTTACATATCCTTTCGAGAGAAAACTGTCCTGTGCCTTCTCTTTTGAGGCTACACACTTAGACATACACGCAACATGAAAGCTTTTCGACTTACAACGTGTTGTTTAGGAAAAACAAGATAATTTCGCACGATGCGGGATTTCCTTAAAACGTGATTTTCTGAAAAATTTTGACGAAAGAAAATTCTCCTTTTGGTTCTCTTTAGATGCTACATGTTAAGACGTACACGCCACAACAATTCTTTTCGAGATACAACGTGTAGTTTTGGAGATACAAGCTAATTTTGTACGATGCGTTATTTCTTCTCGTAAAGAGTTTCCAATGCGTACGTATATGTCTTTACTCTGCAAAACTGTATTTCCTTATGAAGTGGTATTCTTACATATCCTTTCGAGAGAAAACTGTCCTGTGCCTTCTCTTTTGAGGCTACACACTTAGACATACACCCAACATGAAAGCTTTTCGACTTACAACGTGTTGTTTAGGAAAAACAAGATAATTTCGCACGATGCGGGATTTCCTTAAAACGTGATTTTCTGAAAAATTTTGACGAAAGAAAATTCTCCTTTTGGTTCTCTTTAGATGCTACATGTTAAGACGTACACGCCACAACAATTCTTTTCGAGATACAACGTGTAGTTTTGGAGATACAAGCTAATTTTGTACGATGCGTTATTTCTTCTCGTAAAGAGTTTCCAATGCGTACGTATATGTCTTTACTCTGCAAAACTGTATTTCCTTAAGAAGTGGTATTCTTACGTATCCTTTGGAGAGAAAACTGTCCTGTGCCTTCTCTTTTGAGGCTACACACTTAGACATACACGCAACATGAAAGCTTTTCGACTTACAACGTGTTGTTTAGGAAAAACAAGATAATTTCGCACGATGCGGGATTTCCTTAAAACGTGATTTTCTGAAAAATTTTGACGAAAGAAAATTCTCCTTTTGGTTCTCTTTAGATGCTACATGTTAAGACGTACACGCCACAACAATTCTTTTCGAGATACAACGTGTAGTTTTGGAGATACAAGCTAATTTTGTACGATGCGTTATTTCTTCTCGTAAAGAGTTTCCAGTGCGTACGTATATGTCTTTACTCTGCAAAACTGTATTTCCTTATGAAGTGGTATTCTTACATATCCTTTCGAGAGAAAACTGTCCTGTGCCTTCTCTTTTGAGGCTACACACGTAGACATACACGCAACATGAAAGCTTTTCGACTTACAACGTGTTGTTTAGGAAAAACAAGATAATTTCGCACGATGCGGGATTTCCTTAAAACGTGATTTTCTGAAAAATTTTGACGAAAGAAAATTCTCCTTTTGGTTCTCTTTAGATGCTACATGTTAAGACGTACACGCCACAACAATTCTTTTCGAGATACAACGTGTAGTTTTGGAGATACAAGCTAATTTTGTACTATGCGTTATTTCTTCTCATAAAGAGTTTCCAATGCGTACGTATATGTCTTTACTCTGCAAAACTGTATTTCCTTATGAAGTGGTATTCTTACATATCCTTTCGAGAGAAAACTGTCCTGTGCCTTCTCTTTTGAGGCTACACACTTAGACATACACGCAACATGAAAGCTTTTCGACTTACAACGTGTTGTTTAGGAAAAACAAGATAATTTCGCACGATGCGGGATTTTCTTAAAACGTGATTTTCTGAAAAATTTTGACGAAAGAAAATTCTCCTTTTGGTTCTCTTTAGATGCTACATGTTAAGACGTACACGCCACAACAATTCTTTTCGAGATACAACGTGTAGTTTTGGAGATACAAGCTAATTTTGTACTATGCGTTATTTCTTCTCGTAAAGAGTTTCCAATGCGTACGTATATGTCTTTACTCTGCAAAACTGTATTTCCTTATGAAGTGGTATTCTTACATATCCTTTCGAGAGAAAACTGTCCTGTGCCTTCTCTTTTGAGGCTACACACGTAGACATACACGCAACATGAAAGCTTTTCGACTTACAACGTGTTGTTTAGGAAAAACAAGATAATTTCGCACGATGCGGGATTTCCTTAAAACGTGATTTTCTGAAAAATTTTGACGAAAGAAAATTCTCCTTTTGGTTCTCTTTAGATGCTACATGTTAAGACGTACACGCCACAACAATTCTTTTCGAGATACAACGTGTAGTTTTGGAGATACAAGCTAATTTTGTACTATGCGTTATTTCTTCTCGTAAAGAGTTTCCAATGCGTACGTATATGTCATTACTCTGCAAAACTGTATTTCCTTATGAAGTGGTATTCTTACATATCCTTTCGAGAGAAAACTGTCCTGTGCCTTCTCTTTTGAGGCTACACACTTAGACATACACGCAACATGAAAGCTTTTCGACTTACAACGTGTTGTTTAGGAAAAACAAGATAATTTCGCACGATGCGGGATTTCCTTAAAACGTGATTTTCTGAAAAATTTTGACGAAAGAAAATTCTCCTTTTGGTTCTCTTTAGATGCTACCTGTTAAGACGTACACGCCACAACAATTCTTTTCGAGATACAACGTGTAGTTTTGGAGATACAAGCTAATTTTGTACGATGCGTTATTTCTTCTCGTAAAGAGTTTCCAATGCGTACGTATATGTCTTTACGCTGCAAAACTGTATTTCCTTATGAAGTGGTATTCTTACATATCCTTTCGAGAGAAAACTGTCCTGTGCCTTCTCTTTTGAGGCTACACACTTAGACATACACGCAACATGAATGCTTTTCGACTTACAACGTGTTGTTTAGGAAAAACAAGATAATTTCGCATGATGCGGGATTTCCTTAAAACGTGATTTTCTGAAAAATTTTGACGAAAGAAAATTCTCCTTTTGGTTCTCTTTAGATGCTACATGTTAAGACGTACACGCCACAACAATTCTTTTCGAGATACAACGTGTAGTTTTGGAGATACAAGCTAATTTTGTACTATGCGTTATTTCTTCTCGTAATGAGTTTCCAATGCGTACGTATATGTCTTTACTCTGCAAAACTGTATTTCCTTAAGAAGTGGTATTCTTACGTATCCTTTGGAGAGAAAACTGTCCTGTGCCTTCTCTTTTGAGGCTACACACTTAGACATACACGCAACATGAAAGCTTTTCGACTTACAACGTGTTGTTTAGGAAAAACAAGATAATTTCGCACGATGCGGGATTTCCTTAAAACGTGATTTTCTGAAAAATTTTGACGAAAGAAAATTCTCCTTTTGGTTCTCTTTAGATGCTACATGTTAAGACGTACACGCCACAACAATTCTTTTCGAGATACAACGTGTAGTTTTGGAGATACAAGCTAATTTTGTACGATGCGTTATTTCTTCTCGTAAAGAGTTTCCAGTGCGTACGTATATGTCTTTACTCTGCAAAACTGTATTTCCTTATGAAGTGGTATTCTTACATATCCTTTCGAGAGAAAACTGTCCTGTGCCTTCTCTTTTGAGGCTACACACGTAGACATACACGCAACATGAAAGCTTTTCGACTTACAACGTGTTGTTTAGGAAAAACAAGATAATTTCGCACGATGCGGGATTTCCTTAAAACGTGATTTTCTGAAAAATTTTGACGAAAGAAAATTCTCCTTTTGGTTCTCTTTAGATGCTACATGTTAAGACGTACACGCCACAACAATTCTTTTCGAGATACAACGTGTAGTTTTGGAGATACAAGCTAATTTTGTACTATGCGTTATTTCTTCTCATAAAGAGTTTCCAATGCGTACGTATATGTCTTTACTCTGCAAAACTGTATTTCCTTATGAAGTGGTATTCTTACATATCCTTTCGAGAGAAAACTGTCCTGTGCCTTCTCTTTTGAGGCTACACACTTAGACATACACGCAACATGAAAGCTTTTCGACTTACAACGTGTTGTTTAGGAAAAACAAGATAATTTCGCACGATGCGGGATTTTCTTAAAACGTGATTTTCTGAAAAATTTTGACGAAAGAAAATTCTCCTTTTGGTTCTCTTTAGATGCTACATGTTAAGACATACACGCCACAACAATTCTTTTCGAGATACAACGTGTAGTTTTGGAGATACAAGCTAATTTTGTACTATGCGTTATTTCTTCTCGTAAAGAGTTTCCAATGCGTACGTATATGTCTTTACTCTGCAAAACTGTATTTCCTTATGAAGTGGTATTCTTACATATCCTTTCGAGAGAAAACTGTCCTGTGCCTTCTCTTTTGAGGCTACACACGTAGACATACACGCAACATGAAAGCTTTTCGACTTACAACGTGTTGTTTAGGAAAAACAAGATAATTTCGCACGATGCGGGATTTCCTTAAAACGTGATTTTCTGAAAAATTTTGACGAAAGAAAATTCTCCTTTTGGTTCTCTTTAGATGCTACATGTTAAGACGTACACGCCACAACAATTCTTTTCGAGATACAACGTGTAGTTTTGGAGATACAAGCTAATTTTGTACTATGCGTTATTTCTTCTCGTAAAGAGTTTCCAATGCGTACGTATATGTCTTTACTCTGCAAAACTGTATTTCCTTATGAAGTGGTATTCTTACATATCCTTTCGAGAGAAAACTGTCCTGTGCCTTCTCTTTTGAGGCTACACACTTAGACATACACGCAACATGAAAGCTTTTCGACTTACAACGTGTTGTTTAGGAAAAACAAGATAATTTCGCACGATGCGGGATTTCCTTAAAACGTGATTTTCTGAAAAATTTTGACGAAAGAAAATTCTCCTTTTGGTTCTCTTTAGATGCTACCTGTTAAGACGTACACGCCACAACAATTCTTTTCGAGATACAACGTGTAGTTTTGGAGATACAAGCTAATTTTGTACGATGCGTTATTTCTTCTCGTAAAGAGTTTCCAATGCGTACGTATATGTCTTTACTCTGCAAAACAGTATTTCCTTATGAAGTGGTATTCTTACATATCCTTTCGAGAGAAAACTGTCCTGTGCCTTCTCTTTTGAGGCTACACACTTAGACATACACGCAACATGAAAGCTTTTCGACTTACAACGTGTTGTTTAGGAAAAACAAGATAATTTCGCACGATGCGGGATTTCCTTAAAACGTGATTTTCTGAAAAATTTTGACGAAAGAAAATTCTCCTTTTGGTTCTCTTTAGATGCTACATGTTAAGACGTACACGCCACAACAATTCTTTTCGAGATACAACGTGTAGTTTTGGAGATACAAGCTAATTTTGTACGATGCGTTATTTCTTCTCGTAAAGAGTTTCCAATGCGTACGTATATGTCTTTACTCTGCAAAACTGTATTTCCTTATGAAGTGGTATTCTTACATATCCTTTCGAGAGAAAACTGTCCTGTGCCTTCTCTTTTGAGGCTACACACTTAGACATACACGCAACATGAAAGCTTTTCGACTTACAACGTGTTGTTTAGGAAAAACAAGATAATTTCGCATGATGCGGGATTTCCTTAAAACGTGATTTTCTGAAAAATTTTGACGAAAGAAAATTCTCCTTTTGGTTCTCTTTAGATGCTACATGTTAAGACGTACACGCCACAACAATTCTTTTCGAGATACAACGTGTAGTTTTGGAGATACAAGCTAATTTTGTACTATGCGTTATTTCTTCTCGTAATGAGTTTCCAATGCGTACGTATATGTCTTTAAACTGCAAAACTGTATTTCCTTAAGAAGTGGTATTCTTACGTATCCTTTGGAGAGAAAACTGTCCTGTGCCTTCTCTTTTGAGGCTACACACTTAGACATACACGCAACATGAAAGCTTTTCGACTTACAACGTGTTGTTTAGGAAAAACAAGATAATTTCGCACGATGCGGGATTTCCTTAAAACGTGATTTTCTGAAAAATTTTGACGAAAGAAAATTCTCCTTTTGGTTCTCTTTAGATGCTACATGTTAAGACGTACACGCCACAACAATTCTTTTCGAGATACAACGTGTAGTTTTGGAGATACAAGCTAATTTTGTACGATGCGTTATTTCTTCTCGTAAAGAGTTTCCAGTGCGTACTTATATGTCTTTACTCTGCAAAACTGTATTTCCTTATGAAGTGGTATTCTTACATATCCTTTCGAGAGAAAACTGTCCTGTGCCTTCTCTTTTGAGGCTACACACGTAGACATACACGCAACATGAAAGCTTTTCGACTTACAACGTGTTGTTTAGGAAAAACAAGATAATTTCGCACGATGCGGGATTTCCTTAAAACGTGATTTTCTGAAAAATTTTGACGAAAGAAAATTCTCCTTTTGGTTCTCTTTAGATGCTACATGTTAAGACGTACACGCCACAACAATTCTTTTCGAGATACAACGTGTAGTTTTGGAGATACAAGCTAATTTTGTACTATGCGTTATTTCTTCTCGTAAAGAGTTTCCAATGCGTACGTATATGTCTTTACTCTGCAAAACTGTATTTCCTTATGAAGTGGTATTCTTACATATCCTTTCGAGAGAAAACTGTCCTGTGCCTTCTCTTTTGAGGCTACACACTTAGACATACACGCAACATGAAAGCTTTTCGACTTACAACGTGTTGTTTAGGAAAAACAAGATAATTTCGCACGATGCGGGATTTTCTTAAAACGTGATTTTCTGAAAAATTTTGACGAAAGAAAATTCTCCTTTTGGTTCTCTTTAGATGCTACATGTTAAGACGTACACGCCACAACAATTCTTTTCGAGATACAACGTGTAGTTTTGGAGATACAAGCTAATTTTGTGCTATGCGTTATTTCTTCTCGTAAAGAGTTTCCAATGCGTACGTATATGTCTTTACTCTGCAAAACTGTATTTCCTTATGAAGTGGTATTCTTACATATCCTTTCGAGAGAAAACTGTCCTGTGCCTTCTCTTTTGAGGCTACACACGTAGACATACACGCAACATGAAAGCTTTTCGACTTACAACGTGTTGTTTAGGAAAAACAAGATAATTTCGCACGATGCGGGATTTCCTTAAAACGTGATTTTCTGAAAAATTTTGACGAAAGAAAATTCTCCTTTTGGTTCTCTTTAGATGCTACATGTTAAGACGTACACGCCACAACAATTCTTTTCGAGATACAACGTGTAGTTTTGGAGATACAAGCTAATTTTGTACTATGCGTTATTTCTTCTCGTAAAGAGTTTCCAATGCGTACGTATATGTCTTTACTCTGCAAAACTGTATTTCCTTATGAAGTGGTATTCTTACATATCCTTTCAAGAGAAAACTGTCCTGTGCCTTCTCTTTTGAGGCTACACACTTAGACATACACGCAACATGAAAGCTTTTCGACTTACAACGTGTTGTTTAGGAAAAACAAGATAATTTCGCACGATGCGGGATTTCCTTAAAACGTGATTTTCTGAAAAATTTTGACGAAAGAAAATTCTCCTTTTGGTTCTCTTTAGATGGTACATGTTAAGACGTACACGCCACAACAATTCTTTTCGAGATACAACGTGTAGTTTTGGAGATACAAGCTAATTTTGTACGATGCGTTATTTCTTCTCGTAAAGAGTTTCCAATGCGTACGTATATGTCTTTACTCTGCAAAACTGTATTTCCTTATGAAGTGGTATTCTTACATATCCTTTCGAGAGAAAACTGTCCTGTGCCTTCTCTTTTGAGGCTACACACTTAGACATACACGCAACATGAAAGCTTTTCGACTTACAACGTGTTGTTTAGGAAAAACAAGATAATTTCGCACGATGCGGGATTTCCTTAAAACGTGATTTTCTGAAAAATTTTGACGAAGGAAAATTCTCCTTTTGGTTCTCTTTAGATGCTACATGTTAAGACGTACACGCCACAACAATTCTTTTCGAGATACAACGTGTAGTTTTGGAGATACAAGCTAATTTTGTACGATGCGTTATTTCTTCTCGTAAAGAGTTTCCAATGCGTACGTATATGTCTTTACTCTGCAAAACTGTATTTCCTTATGAAGTGGTATTCTTACATATCCTTTCGAGAGAAAACTGTCCTGTGCCTTCTCTTTTGAGGCTACACACGTAGACATACACGCAACATGAAAGCTTTTCGACTTACAACGTGTTGTTTAGGAAAAACAAGATAATTTCGCACGATGCGGGATTTCCTTAAAACGTGATTTTCTGAAAAATTTTGACGAAAGAAAATTCTCCTTTTGGTTCTCTTTAGATGCTACATGTTAAGACGTACACGCCACAACAATTCTTTTCGAGATACAACGTGTAGTTTTGGAGATACAAGCTAATTTTGTACGATGCGTTATTTCTTCTCGTAAAGAGTTTCCAATGCGTACGTATATGTCTTTACGCTGCAAAACTGTATTTCCTTATGAAGTGGTATTCTTACATATCCTTTCGAGAGAAAACTGTCCTGTGCCTTCTCTTTTGAGGCTACACACTTAGACATACACGCAACATGAAAGCTTTTCGACTTACAACGTGTTGTTTAGGAAAAACAAGATAATTTCGCATGATGCGGGATTTCCTTAAAACGTGATTTTCTGAAAAATTTTGACGAAAGAAAATTCTCCTTTTGGTTCTCTTTAGATGCTACATGTTAAGACGTACACGCCACAACAATTCTTTTCGAGATACAACGTGTAGTTTTGGAGATACAAGCTAATTTTGTACTATGCGTTATTTCTTCTCGTAATGAGTTTCCAATGCGTACGTATATGTCTTTACTCTGCAAAACTGTATTTCCTTATGAAGTGGTATTCTTACGTATCCTTTGGAGAGAAAACTGTCCTGTGCCTTCTCTTTTGAGGCTACACACTTAGACATACACGCAACATGAAAGCTTTTCGACTTACAACGTGTTGTTTAGGAAAAACAAGATAATTTCGCATGATGCGGGATTTCCTTAAAACGTGATTTTCTGAAAAATTTTGACGAAAGAAAATTCTCCTTTTGGTTCTCTTTAGATGCTACATGTTAAGACGTACACGCCACAACAATTCTTTTCGAGATACAACGTGTAGTTTTGGAGATACAAGCTAATTTTGTACTATGCGTTATTTCTTCTCGTAAAGAGTTTCCAGTGCGTACGTATATGTCTTTACTCTGCAAAACTGTATTTCCTTATGAAGTGGTATTCTTACATATCCTTTCGAGAGAAAACTGTCCTGTGCCTTCTCTTTTGAGGCTACACACGTAGACATACACGCAACATGAAAGCTTTTCGACTTACAACGTGTTGTTTAGGAAAAACAAGATAATTTCGCACGATGCGGGATTTCCTTAAAACGTGATTTTCTGAAAAATTTTGACGAAAGAAAATTCTCCTTTTGGTTCTCTTTAGATGCTACATGTTAAGACGTACACGCCACAACAATTCTTTTCGAGATACAACGTGTAGTTTTGGAGATACAAGCTAATTTTGTACTATGCGTTATTTCTTCTCGTAAAGAGTTTCCAGTGCGTACGTATATGTCTTTACTCTGCAAAACTGTATTTCCTTATGAAGTGGTATTCTTACATATCCTTTCGAGAGAAAACTGTCCTGTGCCTTCTCTTTTGAGGCTACACACTTAGACATACACGCAACATGAAAGCTTTTCGACTTACAACGTGTTGTTTAGGAAAAACAAGATAATTTCGCACGATGCGGGATTTTCTTAAAACGTGATTTTCTGAAAAATTTTGACGAAAGAAAATTCTCCTTTTGGTTCTCTTTAGATGCTACATGTTAAGACGTACACGCCACAACAATTCTTTTCGAGATACAACGTGTAGTTTTGGAGATACAAGCTAATTTTGTACTATGCGTTATTTCTTCTCGTAAAGAGTTTCCAATGCGTACGTATATGTCTTTACTCTGCAAAACTGTATTTCCTTATGAAGTGGTATTCTTACATATCCTTTCGAGAGAAAACTGTCCTGTGCCTTCTCTTTTGAGGCTACACACGTAGACATACACGCAACATGAAAGCTTTTCGACTTACAACGTGTTGTTTAGGAAAAACAAGATAATTTCGCACGATGCGGGATTTCCTTAAAACGTGATTTTCTGAAAAATTTTGACGAAAGAAAATTCTCCTTTTGGTTCTCTTTAGATGCTACATGTTAAGACGTACACGCCACAACAATTCTTTTCGAGATACAACGTGTAGTTTTGGAGATACAAGCTAATTTTGTACTATGCGTTATTTCTTCTCGTAAAGAGTTTCCAATGCGTACGTATATGTCTTTACTCTGCAAAACTGTATTTCCTTATGAAGTGGTATTCTTACATATCCTTTCGAGAGAAAACTGTCCTGTGCCTTCTCTTTTGAGGCTACACACTTAGACATACACACAACATGAAATCTTTTCGACTTACAACGTGTTGTTTAGGAAAAACAAGATAATTTCGCACGATGCGGGATTTCCTTAAAACGTGATTTTCTGAAAAATTTTGACGAAAGAAAATTCTCCTTTTGGTTCTCTTTAGATGCTACCTGTTAAGACGTACACGCCACAACAATTCTTTTCGAGATACAACGTGTAGTTTTGGAGATACAAGCTAATTTTGTACGATGCGTTATTTCTTCTCGTAAAGAGTTTCCAATGCGTACGTATATGTCTTTACTCTGCAAAACTGTATTTCCTTATGAAGTGGTATTCTTACATATCCTTTCGAGAGAAAACTGTCCTGTGCCTTCTCTTTTGAGGCTACACACTTAGACATACACGCAACATGAAAGCTTTTCGACTTACAACGTGTTGTTTAGGAAAAACAAGATAATTTCGCACGATGCGGGATTTCCTTAAAACGTGATTTTCTGAAAAATTTTGACGAAAGAAAATTCTCCTTTTGGTTCTCTTTAGATGCTACATGTTAAGACGTACACGCCACAACAATTCTTTTCGAGATACAACGTGTAGTTTTGGAGATACAAGCTAATTTTGTACGATGCGTTATTTCTTCTCGTAAAGAGTTTCCAATGCGTACGTATATGTCTTTACGCTGCAAAACTGTATTTCCTTATGAAGTGGTATTCTTACATATCCTTTCGAGAGAAAACTGTCCTGTGCCTTCTCTTTTGAGGCTACACACTTAGACATACACGCAACATGAAAGCTTTTCGACTTACAACGTGTTGTTTAGGAAAAACAAGATAATTTCGCATGATGCGGGATTTCCTTAAAACGTGATTTTCTGAAAAATTTTGACGAAAGAAAATTCTCCTTTTGGTTCTCTTTAGATGCTACATGTTAAGACGTACACGCCACAACAATTCTTTTCGAGATACAACGTGTAGTTTTGGAGATACAAGCTAATTTTGTACTATGCGTTATTTCTTCTCGTAATGAGTTTCCAATGCGTACGTATATGTCTTTACTCTGGAAAACTGTATTTCCTTGTGAAGTGGTATTCTTACGTATCCTTTGGAGAGAAAACTGTCCTGTGCCTTCTCTTTTGAGGCTACACACTTAGACATACACGCAACATGAAAGCTTTTCGACTTACAACGTGTTGTTTAGGAAAAACAAGATAATTTCGCATGATGTGGGATTTCCTTAAAACGTGATTTTCTGAAAAATTTTGACGAAAGAAAATTCTCCTTTTGGTTCTCTTTAGATGCTACATGTTAAGACGTACACGCCACAACAATTCTTTTCGAGATACAACGTGTAGTTTTGGAGATACAAGCTAATTTTGTACTATGCGTTATTTCTTCTCGTAAAGAGTTTCCAGTGCGTACGTATATGTCTTTACTCTGCAAAACTGTATTTCCTTATGAAGTGGTATTCTTACATATCCTTTCGAGAGAAAACTGTCCTGTGCCTTCTCTTTTGAGGCTACACACTTAGACATACACTCAACATGAAAGCTTATCGACTTACAACGTGTTGTTTAGGAAAAACAAGATAATTTCGCACGATGCGGGATTTTCTTAAAACGTGATTTTCTGAAAAATTTTGACGAAAGAAAATTCTCCTTTTGGTTCTCTTTAGATGCTACATGTTAAGACGTACACGCCACAACAATTCTTTTCGAGATACAACGTGTAGTTTTGGAGATACAAGCTAATTTTGTACTATGCGTTATTTCTTCTCGTAAAGAGTTTCCAATGCGTACGTATATGTCTTTACTCTGCAAAACTGTATTATCTTATGAAGTGGTATTCTTACATATCCTTTCGAGAGAAAACTGTCCTGTGCCTTCTCTTTTGAGGCTACACACTTAGACATACACGCAACATGAAAGCTTTTCGACTTACAACGTGTTGTTTAGGAAAAACAAGATAATTTCACACGATGCGGGATTTCCTTAAAACGTGATTTTCTGAAAAATTTTGACGAAAGAAAATTCTCCTTTTGGTTCTCTTTAGATGCTACATGTTAAGACGTACACGCCACAACAATTCTTTTCGAGATACAACGTGTAGTTTTGGAGATACAAGCTAATTTTGTACTATGCGTTATTTCTTCTCGTAAAGAGTTTCCAATGCGTACGTATATGTCTTTACTCTGCAAAACTGTATTTCCTTATGAAGTGGTATTCTTACATATCCTTTCGAGAGAAAACTGTCCTGTGCCTTCTCTTTTGAGGCTACACACTTAGACATACACACAACATGAAAGCTTTTCGACTTACAACGTGTTGTTTAGGAAAAACAAGATAATTTCGCACGATGCGGGATTTCCTTAAAACGTGATTTTCTGAAAAATTTTGACGAAAGAAAATTCTCCTTTTGGTTCTCTTTAGATGCTACCTGTTAAGACGTACACGCCACAACAATTCTTTTCGAGATACAACGTGTAGTTTTGGAGATACAAGCTAATTTTGTACGATGCGTTATTTCTTCTCGTAAAGAGTTTCCAATGCGTACGTATATGTCTTTACTCTGCAAAACTGTATTTCCTTATGAAGTGGTATTCTTACATATCCTTTCGAGAGAAAACTGTCCTGTGCCTTCTCTTTTGAGGCTACACACTTAAACATACACGCAACATGAAAGCTTTTCGACTTACAACGTGTTGTTTAGGAAAAACAAGATAATTTCGCACGATGCGGGATTTCCTTAAAACGTGATTTTCTGAAAAATTTTGACGAAAGAAAATTCTCCTTTTGGTTCTCTTTAGATGCTACATGTTAAGACGTACACGCCACAACAATTCTTTTCGAGATACAACGTGTAGTTTTGGAGATACAAGCTAATTTTGTACGATGCGTTATTTCTTCTCGTAAAGAGTTTCCAATGCGTACGTATATGTCTTTACTCTGCAAAACTGTATTTCCTTATGAAGTGGTATTCTTACATATCCTTTCGAGAGAAAACTGTCCTGTGCCTTCTCTTTTGAGGCTACACACTTAGACATACACGCAACATGAAAGCTTTTCGACTTACAACGTGTTGTTTAGGAAAAACAAGATAATTTCGCATGATGCGGGATTTCCTTAAAACGTGATTTTCTGAAAAATTTTGACGAAAGAAAATTCTCCTTTTGGTTCTCTTTAGATGCTACATGTTAAGACGTACACGCCACAACAATTCTTTTCGAGATACAACGTGTAGTTTTGGAGATACAAGCTAATTTTGTACTATGCGTTATTTCTTCTCGTAAAGAGTTTCCAATGCGTACGTATATGTCTTTACTCTGCAAAACTGTATTTCCTTATGAAGTGGTATTCTTACATATCCTTTCGAGAGAAAACTGTCCTGTGCCTTCTCTTTTGAGGCTACACACTTAGACATACACGCAACATGAAAGCTTTTCGACTTACAACGTGTTGTTTAGGAAAAACAAGATAATTTCGCACGATGCGGGATTTTCTTAAAACGTGATTTTCTGAAAAATTTTGACGAAAGAAAATTCTCCTTTTGGTTCTCTTTAGATGCTACATGTTAAGACGTACACGCCACAACAATTCTTTTCGAGATACAACGTGTAGTTTTGGAGATACAAGCTAATTTTTTACTATGCGTTATTTCTTCTCGTAAAGAGTTTCCAATGCGTATGTATATGTCTTTACTCTGCAAAACTGTATTTCCTTATGAAGTGGTATTCTTACATATCCTTTCGAGAGAAAACTGTCCTGTGCCTTCTCTTTTGAGGCAACACACGTAGACATACACGCAACATGAAAGCTTTTCGACTTACAACGTGTTGTTTAGGAAAAACAAGATAATTTCGCACGATGCGGGATTTCCTATAAACGTGATTTTCTGAAAAATTTTGACGAAAGAAAATTCTCCTTTTCGTTCTCTTTAGATGCTACATGTTAAGACGTACACGCCACAACAATTCTTTTCGAGATACAACGTGTAGTTTTGGAGATACAAGCTAATTTTGTACTATGCGTTATTTCTTCTCGTAAAGAGTTTCCAATGCGTACGTATATGTCTTTACTCTGCAAAACTGTATTTCCTTATGAAGTGGTATTCTTACATATCCTTTCGAGAGAAAACTGTCCTGTGCCTTCTCTTTTGAGGCTACACACTTAGACATACACACAACATGAAAGCTTTTCGACTTACAACGTGTTGTTTAGGAAAAACAAGATAATTTCGCACGATGCGGGATTTCCTTAAAACGTGATTTTCTGAAAAATTTTGACGAAAGAAAATTCTCCTTTTGGTTCTCTTTAGATGCTACCTGTTAAGTGGTACACGCCACAACAATTCTTTTCGAGATACAACGTGTAGTTTTGGAGATACAAGCTAATTTTGTACGATGCGTTATTTCTTCTCGTAAAGAGTTTCCAATGCGTACGTATATGTCTTTACTCTGCAAAACTGTATTTCCTTATGAAGTGGTATTCTTACATATCCTTTCGAGAGAAAACTGTCCTGTGCCTTCTCTTTTGAGGCTACACACTTAGACATACACGCAACATGAAAGCTTTTCGACTTACAACGTGTTGTTTAGGAAAAACAAGATAATTTCGCACGATGCGGGATTTCCTTAAAACGTGATTTTCTGAAAAATTTTGACGAAAGAAAATTCTCCTTTTGGTTCTCTTTAGATGCTACATGTTAAGACGTACACGCCACACCAATTCTTTTCGAGATACAACGTGTAGTTTTGGAGATACAAGCTAATTTTGTACGATGCGTTATTTCTTCTCGTAAAGAGTTTCCAATGCGTACGTATATGTCTTTACTCTGCAAAACTGTATTTCCTTATGAAGTGGTATTCTTACATATCCTTTCGAGAGAAAACTGTCCTGTGCCTTCTCTTTTGAGGCTACACACTTAGACATACACGCAACATGAAAGCTTTTCGACTTACAACGTGTTGTTTAGGAAAAACAAGATAATTTCGCACGATGCGGGATTTCCTTAAAACGTGATTTTCTGAAAAATTTTGACGAAAGAAAATTCTCCTTTTGGTTCTCTTTAGATGCTACATGTTAAGACGTACACGCCACAACAATTCTTTTCGAGATACAACGTGTAGTTTTGGAGATACAAGCTAATTTTGTACGATGCGTTATTTCTTCTCGTAAAGAGTTTCCAATGAGTACGTATATGTCTTTACTCTGCAAAACTGTATTTCCTTATGAAGTGGTATTCTTACATATCCTTTCGAGAGAAAACTGTCCTGTGCCTTCTCTTTTGAGGCTACACACGTAGACATACACGCAACATGAAAGCTTTTCGACTTACAACGTGTTGTTTAGGAAAAACAAGATAATTTCGCACGATGCGGGATTTCCTTAAAACGTGATTTTCTGAAAAATTTTGACGAAAGAAAATTCTCCTTTTGGTTCTCTTTAGATGCTACACGTTAAGACGTACACGCCACAACAATTCTTTTCGAGATACAACGTGTAGTTTTGGAGATACAAGCTAATTTTGTACTATGCGTTATTTCTTCTCGTAAAGAGTTTCCAATGCGTACGTATATGTCTTTACTCTGCAAAACTGTATTTCCTTATGAAGTGGTATTCTTACATATCCTTTCGAGAGAAAACTGTCCTGTGCCTTCTCTTTTGAGGCTACACACTTAGACATACACGCAACGTGAAAGCTTTTCGACTTACAACGTGTTGTTTAGGAAAAACAAGATAATTTCGCACGATGCGGGATTTCCTTAAAACGTGATTTTCTGAAAAATTTTGACGAAAGAAAATTCTCCTTTTGGTTCTCTTTAGATGCTACCTGTTAAGACGTACACGCCACAACAATTCTTTTCGAGATACAACGTGTAGTTTTGGAGATACAAGCTAATTTTGTACGATGCGTTATTTCTTCTCGTAAAGAGTTTCCAATGCGTACGTATATGTCTTTACTCTGCAAAACTGTATTTCCTTATGAAGTGGTATTCTTACATATCCTTTCGAGAGAAAACTGTCCTGTGCCTTCTCTTTTGAGGCTACACACTTAGACATACACGCAACATGAAAGCTTTTCGACTTACAACGTGTTGTTTAGGAAAAACAAGATAATTTCGCACGATGCGGGATTTCCTTAAAACGTGATTTTCTGAAAAATTTTGACGAAAGAAAATTCTCCTTTTGGTTCTCTTTAGATGCTACATGTTAAGACGTACACGCCACAACAATTCTTTTCGAGATACAACGTGTAGTTTTGGAGATACAAGCTAATTTTGTACGATGCGTTATTTCTTCTCGTAAAGAGTTTCCAATGCGTACGTATATGTCTTTACTCTGCAAAACTGTATTTCCTTATGAAGTGGTATTCTTACATATCCTTTCGAGAGAAAACTGTCCTGTGCCTTCTCTTTTGAGGCTACACACTTAGACATACACGCAACATGAAAGCTTTTCGACTTACAACGTGTTGTTTAGGAAAAACAAGATAATTTCGCACGATGCGGGATTTCCTTAAAACGTGATTTTCTGAAAAATTTTGACGAAAGAAAATTCTCCTTTTGGTTCTCTTTAGATGCTACATGTTAAGACGTATACGCCACAACAATTCTTTTCGAGATACAACGTGTAGTTTTGGAGATACAAGCTAATTTTGTACGATGCGTTATTTCTTCTCGTAAAGAGTTTCCAATGCGTACGTATATGTCTTTACTCTGCAAAACTGTATTTCCTTATGAAGTGGTATTCTTACATATCCTTTCGAGAGAAAACTGTCCTGTGCCTTCTCTTTTGAGGCTACACACTTAGACATACACGCAACATGAAAGCTTTTCGACTTACAACGTGTTGTTTAGGAAAAACAAGATAATTTCGCACGATGCGGGATTTCCTTAAAACGTGATTTTCTGAAAAATTTTGACGAAAGAAAATTCTCCTTTTGGTTCTCTTTAGATGCTACATGTTAAGACGTACACGCCACAACAATTCTTTTCGAGATACAACGTGTAGATTTGGAGATACAAGCTAATTTTGTACGATGCGTTATTTCTTCTCGTAAAGAGTTTCCAATGCGTACGTATATGTCTTTACTCTGCAAAACTGTATTTCCTTATGAAGTGGTATTCTTACATATCCTTTCGAGAGAAAACTGTCCTGTGCCTTCTCTTTTGAGGCTACACACTTAGACATACACGCAACATGAAAGCTTTTCGACTTACAATGTGTTGTTTAGGAAAAACAAGATAATTTCGCACGATGCGGGATTTCCTTAAAACGTGATTTTCTGAAAAATTTTGACGAAAGAAAATTCTCCTTTTGGTTCTCTTTAGATGCTACATGTTAAGACGTACACGCCACAACAATTCTTTTCGAGATACAACGTGTAGTTTTGGAGATACAAGCTAATTTTGTACTATGCGTTATTTCTTCTCGTAAAGAGTTTCCAATGCGTACGTATATGTCTTTACTCTGCAAAACTGTATTTCCTTATGAAGTGGTATTCTTACATATCCTTTCGAGAGAAAACTGTCCTGTGCCTTCTCTTTTGAGGCTACACACTTAGACATACACGCAACATGAAAGCTTTTCGACTTACAACGTGTTGTTTAGGAAAAACAAGATAATTTCGCACGATGCGGGATTTCCTTAAAACGTGATTTTCGGAAAAATTTTGACGAAAGAAAATTCTCCTTTTGGTTCTCTTTAGATGCTACATGTTAAGACGTACACGCCACAACAATTCTTTTCGAGATACAACGTGTAGTTTTGGAGATACAAGCTAATTTTGTACTATGCGTTATTTCTTCTCGTAAAGAGTTTCCAATGCGTACCTATATGTCTTTACTCTGCAAAACTGTATTTCCTTATGAAGTGGTATTCTTACATATCCTTTCGAGAGAAAACTGTCCTGTGCCTTCTCTTTTGAGGCTACAAATTTAGACATACACGCAACATGAAAGCTTTTCGACTTACAACGTGTTGTTTAGGAAAAACAAGATAATTTCACACGATGCGGGATTTCCTTAAAACGTGATTTTCTGAAAAATTTTGACGAAAGAAAATTCTCCTTTTGGGTCTCTTTAGATGCTACATGTTAAGACGTACACGCCACAACAATTCTTTTCGAGATACAACGTGTAGTTTTGGAGATACAAGCTAATTTTGTACGATGCGTTATTTCTTCTCGTAAAGAGTTTCCAATGCGTACGTATATGTCTTTACTCTGCAAAACTGTATTTCCTTATGAAGTGGTATTCTTACATATCCTTTCGAGAGAAAACTGTCCTGTGCCTTCTCTTTTGAGGCTACACACTTAGACATACACGCAACATGAAAGCTTTTCGACTTACAACGTGTTGTTTAGGAAAAACAAGATAATTTCGCACGATGCGGGATTTCCTTAAAACGTGATTTTCTGAAAGATTTTGACGAAAGAAAATTCTCCTTTTGGTTCTCTTTAGATGCTACATGTTAAGACGTACACGCCACAACAATTCTTTTCGAGATACAACGTGTAGTTTTGGAGATACAAGCTAATTTTGTACGATGCGTTATTTCTTCTCGTAAAGAGTTTCCAATGCGTACGTATATGTCTTTACTCTGCAAAACTGTATTTCCTTATGAAGTGGTATTCTTACATATCCTTTCGAGAGAAAACTGTCCTGTGCCTTCTCTTTTGAGGCTACACACTTAGACATACACGCAACATGAAAGCTTTTCGACTTACAACGTGTTGTTTAGGAAAAACAAGATAATTTCGCACGATGCGGGATTTCCTTAAAACGTGATTTTCTGAAAAATTTTGACGAAAGAAAATTCTCCTTTTGGTTCTCTTTAGATGCTACATGTTAAGACGTACACGCCACAACAATTCTTTTCGAGATACAACGTGTAGTTTTGGAGATACAAGCTAATTTTGTACGATGCGTTATTTCTTCTCGTAAAGAGTTTCCAATGCGTACGTATATGTCTTTACTCTGCAAAACTGTATTTCCTTATGAAGTGGTATTCTTACATATCCTTTCGAGAGAAAACTGTCCTGTGCCTTCTCTTTTGAGGCTACACACTTAGACATACACGCAACATGAAAGCTTTTCGACTTACAACGTGTTGTTTAGGAAAAACAAGATAATTTCGCACGATGCGGGATTTCCTTAAAACGTGATTTTCTGAAAAATTTTGACGAAAGAAAATTCTCCTTTTTGTTCTCTTTAGATGCTACATGTTAAGACGTACACGCCACAACAATTCTTTTCGAGATACAACGTGTAGTTTTGGAGATACAAGCTAATTTTGTACGATGCGTTATTTCTTCTCGTAAAGAGTTTCCAATGCGTACGTATATGTCTTTACTCTGCAAAACTGTATTTCCTTATGAAGTGGTATTCTTACATATCCTTTCGAGAGAAAACTGTCCTGTGCCTTCTCTTTTGAGGCTACACACGTAGACATACACGCAACATGAAAGCTTTTCGACTTACAACGTGTTGTTTAGTAAAAACAAGATAATTTCGCACGATGCGGGATTTCCTTAAAACGTGATTTTCTGAAAAATTTTGACGAAAGAAAATTCTCCTTTTGGTTCTCTTTAGATGCTACATGTTAAGACGTACACGCCACAACAATTCTTTTCGAGATACAACGTGTAGTTTTGGAGATACAAGCTAATTTTGTACTATGCGTTATTTCTTCTCGTAAAGAGTTTCCAATGCGTACGTATATGTCTTTACTCTGCAAAACTGTATTTCCTTATGAAGTGGTATTCTTACATATCCTTTCGAGAGAAAACTGTCCTGTGCCTTCTCTTTTGAGGCTACACACTTAGACATACACGCAACATGAAAGCTTTTCGACTTACAACGTGTTGTTTAGGAAAAACAAGATAATTTCGCACGATGCGGGATTTCCTTAAAACGTGATTTTCTGAAAAATTTTGACGAAAGAAAATTCTCCTTTTGGTTCTCTTTAGATGCTACCTGTTAAGACGTACACGCCACAACAATTCTTTTCGAGATACAACGTGTAGTTTTGGAGATACAAGCTAATTTTGTACGATGCGTTATTTCTTCTCGTAAAGAGTTTCCAATGCGTACGTATATGTCTTTACTCTGCAAAACTGTATTTCCTTATGAAGTGGTATTCTTACATATCCTTTCGAGAGAAAACTGTCCTGTGCCTTCTCTTTTGAGGCTACACACTTAGACATACACGCAACATGAAAGCTTTTCGACTTACAACGTGTTGTTTAGGAAAAACAAGATAATTTCGCACGATGCGGGATTTCCTTAAAACGTGATTTTCTGAAAAATTTTGACGAAAGAAAATTCTCCTTTTGGTTCTCTTTAGATGCTACATGTTAAGACGTACACGCCACAACAATTCTTTTCGAGATACAACGTGTAGTTTTGGAGATACAAGCTAATTTTGTACGATGCGTTATTTCTTCTCGTAAAGAGTTTCCAATGCGTACGTATATGTCTTTACTCTGCAAAACTGTATTTCCTTATGAAGTGGTATTCTTACATATCCTTTCGAGAGAAAACTGTCCTGTGCCTTCTCTTTTGAGGCTACACACTTAGACATACACGCAACATGAAAGCTTTTCGACTTACAACGTGTTGTTTAGGAAAAACAAGATAATTTCGCACGATGCGGGATTTCCTTAAAACGTGATTTTCTGAAAAATTTTGACGAAAGAAAATTCTCCTTTTGGTTCTCTTTAGATGCTACATGTTAAGACGTACACGCCACAACAATTCTTTTCGAGATACAACGTGTAGTTTTGGAGATACAAGCTAATTTTGTACGATGCGTTATTTCTTCTCGTAAAGAGTTTCCAATGCGTACGTATATGTCTTTACTCTGCAAAACTGTATTTCCTTATGAAGTGGTATTCTTACATATCCTTTCGAGAGAAAACTGTCCTGTGCCTTCTCTTTTGAGGCTACACACTTAGACATACACGCAACATGAAAGCTTTTCGACTTACAACGTGTTGTTTAGGAAAAACAAGATAATTTCGCACGATGCGGGATTTCCTTAAAACGTGATTTTCTGAAAATTTTGACGAAAGAAAATTCTCCTTTTGGTTCTCTTTAGATGCTACATGTTAAGACGTACACGCCACAACAATTCTTTTCGAGATACAACGTGTAGATTTGGAGATACAAGCTAATTTTGTACGATGCGTTATTTCTTCTCGTAAAGAGTTTCCAATGCGTACGTATATGTCTTTACTCTGCAAAACTGTATTTCCTTATGAAGTGGTATTCTTACATATCCTTTCGAGAGAAAACTGTCCTGTGCCTTCTCTTTTGAGGCTACACACTTAGACATACACGCAACATGAAAGCTTTTCGACTTACAATGTGTTGTTTAGGAAAAACAAGATAATTTCGCACGATGCGGGATTTCCTTAAAACGTGATTTTCTGAAAAATTTTGACGAAAGAAAAATTCTCCTTTTGGTTCTCTTTAGATGCTACATGTTAAGACGTACACGCCACAACAATTCTTTTCGAGATACAACGTGTAGTTTTGGAGATACAAGCTAATTTTGTACTATGCGTTATTTCTTCTCGTAAAGAGTTTCCAATGCGTACGTATATGTCTTTACTCTGCAAAACTGTATTTCCTTATGAAGTGGTATTCTTACATATCCTTTCGAGAGAAAACTGTCCTGTGCCTTCTCTTTTGAGGCTACACACTTAGACATACACGCAACATGAAAGCTTTTCGACTTACAACGTGTTGTTTAGGAAAAACAAGATAATTTCGCACGATGCGGGATTTCCTTAAAACGTGATTTTCGGAAAAATTTTGACGAAAGAAAATTCTCCTTTTGGTTCTCTTTAGATGCTACATGTTAAGACGTACACGCCACAACAATTCTTTTCGAGATACAACGTGTAGTTTTGGAGATACAAGCTAATTTTGTACTATGCGTTATTTCTTCTCGTATAAAGAGTTTCCAATGCGTACCTATATGTCTTTACTCTGCAAAACTGTATTTCCTTATGAAGTGGTATTCTTACATATCCTTTCGAGAGAAAACTGTCCTGTGCCTTCTCTTTTGAGGCTACAAATTTAGACATACACGCAACATGAAAGCTTTTCGACTTACAACGTGTTGTTTAGGAAAAACAAGATAATTTCGCACGATGCGGGATTTCCTTAAAACGTGATTTTCTGAAAAATTTTGACGAAAGAAAATTCTCCTTTTGGGTCTCTTTAGATGCTACATGTTAAGACGTACACGCCACAACAATTCTTTTCGAGATACAACGTGTAGTTTTGGAGATACAAGCTAATTTTGTACGATGCGTTATTTCTTCTCGTAAAGAGTTTCCAATGCGTACGTATATGTCTTTACTCTGCAAAACTGTATTTCCTTATGAAGTGGTATTCTTACATATCCTTTCGAGAGAAAACTGTCCTGTGCCTTCTCTTTTGAGGCTACACACTTAGACATACACGCAACATGAAAGCTTTTCGACTTACAACGTGTTGTTTAGGAAAAACAAGATAATTTCGCACGATGCGGGATTTCCTTAAAACGTGATTTTCTGAAAGATTTTGACGAAAGAAAATTCTCCTTTTGGTTCTCTTTAGATGCTACATGTTAAGACGTACACGCCACAACAATTCTTTTCGAGATACAACGTGTAGTTTTGGAGATACAAGCTAATTTTGTACGATGCGTTATTTCTTCTCGTAAAGAGTTTCCAATGCGTACGTATATGTCTTTACTCTGCAAAACTGTATTTCCTTATGAAGTGGTATTCTTACATATCCTTTCGAGAGAAAACTGTCCTGTGCCTTCTCTTTTGAGGCTACACACTTAGACATACACGCAACATGAAAGCTTTTCGACTTACAACGTGTTGTTTAGGAAAAACAAGATAATTTCGCACGATGCGGGATTTCCTTAAAACGTGATTTTCTGAAAAATTTTGACGAAAGAAAATTCTCCTTTTGGTTCTCTTTAGATGCTACATGTTAAGACGTACACGCCACAACAATTCTTTTCGAGATACAACGTGTAGTTTTGGAGATACAAGCTAATTTTGTACGATGCGTTATTTCTTCTCGTAAAGAGTTTCCAATGCGTACGTATATGTCTTTACTCTGCAAAACTGTATTTCCTTATGAAGTGGTATTCTTAGATATCCTTTCGAGAGAAAACTGTCCTGTGCCTTCTCTTTTGAGGCTACACACGTAGACATACACGCAACATGAAAGCTTTTCGACTTACAACGTGTTGTTTAGGAAAAACAAGATAATTTCGCACGATGCGGGATTTCCTTAAAACGTTATTTTCTGAAAAATTTTGACGAAAGAAAATTCTCCTTTTGGTTCTCTTTAGATGCTACATGTTAAGACGTACACGCCACAACAATTCTTTTCGAGATACAACGTGTAGTTTTGGAGATACAAGCTAATTTTGTACTATGCGTTATTTCTTCTCCTAAAGAGTTTCCAATGCGTACGTATATGTCTTTACTCTGCAAAACTGTATTTCCTTATGAAGTGGTATTCTTACATATCCTTTCGAGAGAAAACTGTCCTGTGCCTTCTCTTTTGAGGCTACACACTTAGACATACACGCAACATGAAAGCTTTTCGACTTACAACGTGTTGTTTAGGAAAAACAAGATAATTTCGCACGATGCGGGATTTCCTTAAAACGTGATTTTCTGAAAAATTTTGACGAAAGAAAATTCTCCTTTTGGTTCTCTTTAGATGCTACATGTTAAGACGTACACGCCACAACAATTCTTTTCGAGATACAACGTGTAGTTTTGGAGATACAAGCTAATTTTGTACTATGCGTTATTTCTTCTCGTAAAGAGTTTCCAATGCGTACGTATATGTCTTTACTCTGCAAAACTGTATTTCCTTATGAAGTGGTATTCTTACATATCCTTTCGAGAGAAAACTGTCCTGTGCCTTCTCTTTTGAGGCTACACACTTAGACATACACGCAACATGAAAGCTTTTCGACTTACAACGTGTTGTTTAGGAAAAACAAGATAATTTCGCACGATGCGGGATTTCCTTAAAACGTGATTTTCTGAAAGATTTTGACGAAAGAAAATTCTCCTTTTGGGTCTCTTTAGATGCTACATGTTAAGACGTACACGCCACAACAATTCTTTTCGAGATACAACGTGTAGTTTTGGAGATACAAGCTAATATTGTACGATGCGTTATTTCTTCTCGTAAAGAAGTTTCCAATGCGTACGTATATGTCTTTACTCTGCAAAACTGTATTTCCTTATGAAGTGGTATTCTTACATATCCTTTCGAGAGAAAACTGTCCTGTGCCTTCTCTTTTGAGGCTACACACTTAGACATACACGCAACATGAAAGCTTTTCGACTTACAACGTGTTGTTTAGGAAAAACAAGATAATTTCGCACGATGCGGGATTTCCTTAAAACGTGATTTTCTGAAAAATTTTGACGAAGGAAAATTCTCTTTTGGTTCTCTTTAGATGCTACCTGTTAAGACGTACACGCCACAACAATTCTTTTCGAGATACAACGTGTAGTTTTGGAGATACAAGCTAATTTTGTACGATGCGTTATTTCTTCTCGTAAAGAGTTTCCAATGCGTACGTATATGTCTTTACTCTGCAAAACTGTATTTCCTTATGAAGTGGTATTCTTACATATCCTTTCGAGAGAAAACAGTCCTGTGCCTTCCTCTTTTGAGGCTACACACTTAGACATACACGCAACATGAAAGCTTTTCGACTTACAACGTGTTGTTTAGGAAAAACAAGATAATTTCGCACGATGCGGGATTTCCTTAAAACGTGATTTTCTGAAAAATTTTGACGAAAGAAAATTCTCCTTTTGGTTCTCTTTAGATGCTACATGTTAAGACGTACACGCCACAACAATTCTTTTCCGAGATACAACGTGTAGTTTTGGAGATACAAGCTAATTTTGTACGATGCGTTATTTCTTCTCGTAAAGAGTTTCCAATGCGTACGTATATGTCTTTACTCTGCAAAACTGTATTTCCTTATGAAGTGGTATTCTTACATATCCTTTCGAGAGAAAACTGTCCTGTGCCTTCTCTTTTGAGGCTACACACGTAGACATACACGCAACATGAAAGCTTTTCGACTTACAACGTGTTGTTTAGGAAAAACAAGATAATTTCGCACGATGCGGGATTTCCTTAAAACGTGATTTTCTGAAAAATTTTTGACGAAAGAAAATTCTCCTTTTGGTTCTCTTTAGATGCTACATGTTAAGACGTACACGCCACAACAATTCTTTTCGAGATACAACGTGTAGTTTTGGAGATACAAGCTAATTTTGTACTATGCGTTATTTCTTCTCGTAAAGAGTTTCCAATGCGTACGTATATGTCTTTACTCTGCAAAACTGTATTTCCTTATGAAGTGGTATTCTTACATATCCTTTCGAGAGAAAACTGTCCTGTGCCTTCTCTTTTGAGGCTACACACTTAGACATACACGCAACATGAAAGCTTTTTCGACTTACAACGTGTTGTTTAGGAAAAACAAGGTAATTTCGCACGATGCGGGATTTCCTTAAAACGTGATTTTCTGAAAAATTTTGACGAAAGAAAATTCTCCTTTTGGTTCTCTTTAGATGCTACCTAAGACGTACACGCCACAACAATTCTTTTCGAGATACAACGTGTAGTTTTGGAGATACAAGCTAATTTTGTACGATGCGTTATTTCTTCTCGTAAAGAGTTTCCAATGCGTACGTATATGTCTTTACTCTGCAAAACTGTATTTCCTTATGAAGTGGTATTCTTACATATCCTTTCGAGAGAAAACTGTCCTGTGCCTTCTCTTTTGAGGCTACACACTTAGACATACACGCAACATGAAAGCTTTTCGACTTACAACGTGTTGTTTAGGAAAAACAAGATAATTTCGCACGATGCGGGATTTCCTTAAAACGTGATTTTCTGAAAAATTTTGACGAAAGAAAATTCTCCTTTTGGTTCTCTTTAGATGCTACATGTTAAGACGTACACGCCACAACAATTCTTTTCGAGATACAACGTGTAGTTTTGGAGATACAAGCTAATTTTGTACGATGCGTTATTTCTTCTCGTAAAGAGTTTCCAATGCGTACGTATATGTCTTTACTCTGCAAAACTGTATTTCCTTATGAAGTGGTATTCTTACATATCCTTTCGAGAGAAAACTGTCCTGTGCCTTCTCTTTTGAGGCTACACACTTAGACATACACGCAACATGAAAGCTTTTCGACTTACAACGTGTTGTTTAGGAAAAACAAGATAATTTCGCACGATGCGGGTTTTCCTTAAAACGTGATTTTCTGAAAAATTTTGACGAAAGAAAATTCTCCTTTTGGTTCTCTTTAGATGCTACATGTTAAGACGTACACGCCACAACAATTCTTTTCGAGATACAACGTGTAGATTTGGAGATACAAGCTAATTTTGTAGGATGCGTTATTTCTTCTCGTAAAGAGTTTCCAATGCGTACGTATATGTCTTTACTCTGCAAAACTGTATTTCCTTATGAAGTGGTATTCTTACATATCCTTTCGAGAGAAAACTGTCCTGTGCCTTCTCTTTTGAGGCTACACACTTAGACATACACGCAACATGAAAGCTTTTCGACTTACAATGTGTTGTTTAGGAAAAACAAGATAATTTCGCACGATGCGGGATTTCCTTAAAACGTGATTTTCTGAAAAATTTTGACGAAAGAAAATTCTCCTTTTGGTTCTCTTTAGATGCTACATGTTAAGACGTACACGCCACAACAATTCTTTTCGAGATACAACGTGTAGTTTTGGAGATACAAGCTAATTTTGTACGATGCGTTATTTCTTCTCGTAAAGAGTTTCCAATGCGTACGTATATGTCTTTACTCTGCAAAACTGTATTTCCTTATGAAGTGGTATTCTTACATATCCTTTCGAGAGAAAACTGTCCTGTGCCTTCTCTTTTGAGGCTACACACTTAGACATACACGCAACATGAAAGCTTTTCGACTTACAACGTGTTGTTTAGGAAAAACAAGATAATTTCGCACGATGCGGGATTTCCTTAAAACGTGATTTTCGGAAAAATTTTGACGAAAGAAAATTCTCCTTTTGGTTCTCTTTAGATGCTACATGTTAAGACGTACACGCCACAACAATTCTTTTCGAGATACAACGTGTAGTTTTGGAGATACAAGCTAATTTTGTACTATGCGTTATTTCTTCTCGTAAAGAGTTTCCAATGCGTACCTATATGTCTTTACTCTGCAAAACTGTATTTCCTTATGAAGTGGTATTCTTACATATCCTTTCGAGAGAAAACTGTCCTGTGCCTTCTCTTTTGAGGCTACAAATTTAGACATACACGCAACATGAAAGCTTTTCGACTTACAACGTGTTGTTTAGGAAAAACAAGATAATTTCGCACGATGCGGGATTTCCTTAAAACGTTATTTTCTGAAAAATTTTGACGAAAGAAAATTCTCCTTTTGGTTCTCTTTAGATGCTACATGTTAAGACGTACACGCCACAACAATTCTTTTCGAGATACAACGTGTAGTTTTGGAGATACAAGCTAATTTTGTACTATGCGTTATTTCTTCTCGTAAAGAGTTTCCAATGCGTACGTATATGTCTTTACTCTGCAAAACTGTATTTCCTTATGAAGTGGTATTCTTACATATCCTTTCGAGAGAAAACTGTCCTGTGCCTTCTCTTTTGAGGCTACACACTTAGACATACACGCAACATGAAAGCTTTTCGACTTACAACGTGTTGTTTAGGAAAAACAAGATAATTTCGCACGATGCGGGATTTCCTTAAAACGTGATTTTCTGAAAAATTTTGACGAAAGAAAATTCTCCTTTTGGTTCTCTTTAGATGCTACATGTTAAGACGTACACGCCACAACAATTCTTTTCGAGATACAACGTGTAGTTTTGGAGATACAAGCTAATTTTGTACGATGCGTTATTTCTTCTCGTAAAGAGTTTCCAATGCGTACGTATATGACTTTACTCTGCAAAACTGTATTTCCTTATGAAGTGGTATTCTTACATATCCTTTCGAGAGAAAACTGTCCTGTGCCTTCTCTTTTGAGGCTACACACTTAGACATACACGCAACATGAAAGCTTTTCGACTTACAACGTGTTGTTTAGGAAAAACAAGATAATTTTGCACGATGCGGGATTTCCTTAAAACGTGATTTTCTGAAAAATTTTGACGAAAGAAAATTCTCCTTTTCGTTCTCTTTAGATGCTACATGTTAAGACGTACACGCCACAACAATTCTTTTCGAGATACAACGTGTAGTTTTGGAGATACAAGCTAATTTTGTACGATGCGTTATTTCTTCTCGTAAAGAGTTTCCAATGCGTACGTATATGTCTTTACTCTGCAAAACTGTATTTCCTTATGAAGTGGTATTCTTACATATCCTTTCGAGAGAAAACTGTCCTGTGCCTTCTCTTTTGAGGCTACACACGTAGACATACACGCAACATGAAAGCTTTTCGACTTACAACGTGTTGTTTAGGAAAAACAAGATAATTTCGCACGATGCGGGATTTCCTTAAAACGTGATTTTCTGAAAAATTTTGACGAAAGAAAATTCTCCTTTTGGTTCTCTTTAGATGCTACATGTTAAGACGTACACGCCACAACAATTCTTTTCGAGATACAACGTGTAGTTTTGGAGATACAAGCTAATTTTGTACGATGCGTTATTTCTTCTCGTAAAGAGTTTCCAATGTGTACGTATATGTCTTTACTCTGCAAAACTGTATTTCCTTATGAAGTGGTATTCTTACATATCCTTTCGAGAGAAAACTGTCCTGTGCCTTCTCTTTTGAGGCTACACACTTAGACATACACGCAACATGAAAGCTTTTCGACTTACAACGTGTTGTTTAGGAAAAACAAGATAATTTCGCACGATGCGGGATTTCCTTAAAACGTGATTTTCTGAAAAATTTTGACGAAAGAAAATTCTCCTTTTGGTTCTCTTTAGATGCTACATGTTAAGACGTACACGCCACAACAATTCTTTTCGAGATACAACGTGTAGTTTTGGAGATACAAGCTAATTTTGTACTATGCGTTATTTCTTCTCGTAAAGAGTTTCCAATGCGTACGTATATGTCTTTACTCTGCAAAACTGTATTTCCTTATGAAGTGGTATTCTTACATATCCTTTCGAGAGAAAACTGTCCTGTGCCTTCTCTTTTGAGGCTACACACTTAGACATACACGCAACATGAAAGCTTTTCGACTTACAACGTGTTGTTTAGGAAAAACAAGATAATTTCGCACGATGCGGGATTTCCTTAAAACGTGATTTTCTGAAAGATTTTGACGAAAGAAAATTCTCCTTTTGGGTCTCTTTAGATGCTACATGTTAAGACGTACAGGCCACAACAATTCTTTTCGAGATACAACGTGTAGTTTTGGAGATACAAGCTAATTTTGTACGATGCGTTATTTCTTCTCGTAAAGAGTTTCCAATGCGTACGTATATGTATTTACTCTGCAAAACTGTATTTCCTTATGAAGTGGTATTCTTACATATCCTTTCGAGAGAAAACTGTCCTGTGACTTCTCTTTTGAGGCTACACACTTAGACATACACGCAACATGAAAGCTTTTCGACTTACAACGTGTTGTTTAGGAAAAACAAGATAATTTCGCACGATGCGGGATTTCCTTAAAACGTGATTTTCTGAAAAATTTTGACGAAAGAAAATTCTCCTTTTGGTTCTCTTTAGATGCTACATGTTAAGACGTACACGCCACAACAATTCTTTTCGAGATACAACGTGTAGTTTTGGAGATACAAGCTAATTTTGTACGATGCGTTATTTCTTCTCGTAAAGAGTTTCCAATGCGTACGTATATGTCTTTAATCTGCAAAACTGTATTTCCTTATGAAGTGGTATTCTTACATATCCTTTCGAGAGAAAACTGTCCTGTGCCTTCTCTTTTGAAGCTACACACTTAGACATACACGCAACATGAAAGCTTTTCGACTTACAACGTGTTGTTTAGGAAAAACAAGATAATTTCGCACGATGCGGGATTTCCTTAAAACGTGATTTTCTGAAAAATTTTGACGAAAGAAAATTCTCCTTTTGGTTCTCTTTAGATGCTACATGTTAAGACGTACACGCCACAACAATTCTTTTCGAGATACAACGTGTAGTTTTGGAGATACAAGCTAATTTTGTACGATGCGTTATTTCTTCTCGTAAAGAGTTTCCAATGCGTACGTATATGTCTTTACTCTGCAAAACTGTATTTCCTTATGAAGTGGTATTCTTACATATCCTTTCGAGAGAAAACTGTCCTGTGCCTTCTCTTTTGAGGCTACACACTTAGACATACACGCAACATGAAAGCTTTTCGACTTACAACGTGTTGTTTAGGAAAAACAAGATAATTTCGCACGATGCGGGATTTCCTTAAAACGTGATTTTCTGAAAAATTTTGACGAAAGAAAATTCTCCTTTTGGTTCTCTTTAGATGCTACATGTTAAGACGTACACGCCACAACAATTCTTTTCGAGATACAACGTGTAGTTTTGGAGATACAAGCTAATTTTGTACGATGCGTTATTTCTTCTCGTAAAGAGTTTCCAATGCGTACGTATATGTCTTTACTCTGCAAAACTGTATTTCCTTATGAAGTGGTATTCTTACATATCCTTTCGAGAGAAAACTGTCCTGTGCCTTCTCTTTTGAGGCTACACACTTAGACATACACGCAACATGAAAGCTTTTCGACTTACAACGTGTTGTTTAGGAAAAACAAGATAATTTCGCACGATGCGGGATTTCCTTAAAACGTGATTTTCTGAAAAATTTTGACGAAAGAAAATTCTCCTTTTGGTTCTCTTTAGATGCTACATGTTAAGACGTACACGCCACAACAATTCTTTTCGAGATACAACGTGTAGTTTTGGAGATACAAGCTAATTTTGTACGATGCGTTATTTCTTCTCGTAAAGAGTTTCCAATGCGTACGTATATGTCTTTACTCTGCAAAACTGTATTTCCTTATGAAGTGGTATTCTTACATATCCTTTCGAGAGAAAACTGTCCTGTGCCTTCTCTTTTGAGGCTACACACTTAGACATACACGCAACATGAAAGCTTTTCGACATACAATGTGTTGTTTAGGAAAAACAAGATAATTTCGCACGATGCGGGATTTCCTTAAAACGTGATTTTCTGAAAAATTTTGACGAAAGAAAATTCTCCTTTTGGTTCTCTTTAGATGCTACATGTTAAGACGTACACGCCACAACAATTCTTTTCGAGATACAACGTGTAGTTTTGGAGATACAAGCTAATTTTGTACTATGCGTTATTTCTTCTCGTAAAGAGTTTCCAATGCGTACGTATATGTCTTTACTCTGCAAAACTGTATTTCCTTATGAAGTGGTATTCTTACATATCCTTTCGAGAGAAAACTGTCCTGTGCCTTCTCTTTTGAGGCTACACACTTAGACATACACGCAACATGAAAGCTTTTCGACTTACAACGTGTTGTTTAGGAAAAACAAGATAATTTCGCACGATGCGGGATTTCCTTAAAACGTGATTTTCTGAAAAATTTTGACGAAAGAAAATTCTCCTTTTGGTTCTCTTTAGATGCTACATGTTAAGACGTACACGCCACAACAATTCTTTTCGAGATACAACGTGTAGTTTTGGAGATACAAGCTAATTTTGTACTATGCGTTATTTCTTCTCGTAAAGAGTTTCCAATGCGTACCTATATGTATTTACTCTGCAAAACTGTATTTCCTTATGAAGTGGTATTCTTACATATCCTTTCGAGAGAAAACTGTCCTGTGCCTTCTCTTTTGAGGCTACAAATTTAGACATACACGCAACATGAAAGCTTTTCGACTTACAACGTGTTGTTTAGGAAAAACAAGATAATTTCGCACGATGCGGGATTTCCTTAAAACGTGATTTTCTGAAAAATTTTGACGAAAGAAAATTCTCCTTTTGGGTCTCTTTAGATGCTACATGTTAAGACGTACACGCCACAACAATTCTTTTCGAGATACAACGTGTAGTTTTGGAGATACAAGCTAATTTTGTACGATGCGTTATTTCTTCTCGTAAAGAGTTTCCAATGCGTACGTATATGTCTTTACTCTGCAAAACTGTATTTCCTTATGAAGTGGTATTCTTACATATCCTTTCGAGAGAAAACTGTCCTGTGCCTTCTCTTTTGAGGCTACACACTTAGACATACACGCAACATGAAAGCTTTTCGACTTACAACGTGTTGTTTAGGAAAAACAAGATAATTTCGCACGATGCGGGATTTCCATAAAACGTGATTTTCTGAAAGATTTTGACGAAAGAAAATTCTCCTTTTGGTTCTCTTTAGATGCTACATGTTAAGACGTACACGCCACAACAATTCTTTTCGAGATACAACGTGTAGTTTTGGAGATACAAGCTAATTTTGTACGATGCGTTATTTCTTCTCGTAAAGAGTTTCCAATGCGTACGTATATGTCTTTACTCTGCAAAACTGTATTTCCTTATGAAGTGGTATTCTTACATATCCTTTCGAGAGAAAACTGTCCTGTGCCTTCTCTTTTGAGGCTACACACTTAGACATACACGCAACATGAAAGCTTTTCGACTTACAACGTGTTGTTTAGGAAAAACAAGATAATTTCGCACGATGCGGGATTTCCTTAAAACGTGATTTTCTGAAAAATTTTGACGAAAGAAAATTCTCCTTTTGGTTCTCTTTAGATGCTACATGTTAAGACGTACACGCCACAACAATTCTTTTCGAGATACAACGTGTAGTTTTGGAGATAGAAGCTAATTTTGTACGATGCGTTATTTCTTCTCGTAAAGAGTTTCCAATGCGTACGTATATGTCTTTACTCTGCAAAACTGTATTTCCTTATGAAGTGGTATTCTTAGATATCCTTTCGAGAGAAAACTGTCCTGTGCCTTCTCTTTTGAGGCTACACACGTAGACATACACGCAACATGAAAGCTTTTCGACTTACAACGTGTTGTTTAGGAAAAACAAGATAATTTCGCACGATGCGGGATTTCCTTAAAACGTTATTTTCTGAAAAATTTTGACGAAAGAAAATTCTCCTTTTGGTTCTCTTTAGATGCTACATGTTACGACGTACACGCCACAACAATTCTTTTCGAGATACAACGTGTAGTTTTGGAGATACAAGCTAATTTTGTACTATGCGTTATTTCTTCTCGTAAAGAGTTTCCAATGCGTACGTATATGTCTTTACTCTGCAAAACTGTATTTCCTTATGAAGTGGTATTCTTACATATCCTTTCGAGAGAAAACTGTCCTGTGCCTTCTCTTTTGAGGCTACACACTTAGACATACACGCAACATGAAAGCTTTTCGACTTACAACGTGTTGTTTAGGAAAAACAAGATAATTTCGCACGATGCGGGATTTCCTTAAAACGTGATTTTCTGAAAAATTTTGACGAAAGAAAATTCTCCTTTTGGTTCTCTTTAGATGCTACATGTTAAGACGTACACGCCACAACAATTCTTTTCGAGATACAACGTGTAGTTTTGGAGATACAAGCTAATTTTGTACGATGCGTTATTTCTTCTCGTAAAGAGTTTCCAATGCGTACGTATATGTCTTTACTCTGCAAAACTGTATTTCCTTATGAAGTGGTATTCTTACATATCCTTTCGAGAGAAAACTGTCCTGTGCCTTCTCTTTTGAGGCTACACACTTAGACATACACGCAACATGAAAGCTTTTCGACTTACAACGTGTTGTTTAGGAAAAACAAGATAATTTCGCACGATGCGGGATTTCCTTAAAACGTGATTTTCTGAAAAATTTTGACGAAAGAAAATTCTCCTTTTGGTTCTCTTTAGATGCTACATGTTAAGACGTACACGCCACAACAATTCTTTTCGAGATACAACGTGTAGTTTTGGAGATACAAGCTAATTTTGTACGATACGTTATTTCTTCTCGTAAAGAGTTTCCAATGCGTACGTATATGTCTTTACTCTGCAAAACTGTATTTCCTTATGAAGTGGTATTCTTACATATCCTTTCGAGAGAAAACTGTCCTGTGCCTTCTCTTTTGAGGCTACACACTTAGACATACACGCAACATGAAAGCTTTTCGACTTACAACGTGTTGTTTAGGAAAAACAAGATAATTTCGCACGATGCGGGATTTCCTTAAAACGTGATTTTCTGAAAAATTTTGACGAAAGAAAATTCTCCTTTTGGTTCTCTTTAGATGCTACATGTTAAGACGTACACGCCACAACAATTCTTTTCGAGATACAACGTGTAGTTTTGGAGATACAAGCTAATTTTGTACGATGCGTTATTTCTTCTCGTAAAGAGTTTCCAATGTGTACGTATATGTCTTTACTCTGCAAAACTGTATTTCCTTATGAAGTGGTATTCTTACATATCCTTTCGAGAGAAAACTGTCCTGTGCCTTCTCTTTTGAGGCTACACACTTAGACATACACGCAACATGAAAGCTTTTCGACTTACAACGTGTTGTTTAGGAAAAACAAGATAATTTCGCACGATGCGGCATTTCCTTAAAACGTGATTTTCTGAAAAATTTTGACAAAAGAAAATTCTCCTTTTGGTTCTCTTTAGATGCTACATGTTAAGACGTACACGCCACAACAATTCTTTTCGAGATACAACGTGTAGTTTTGGAGATACAAGCTAATTTTGTACTATGCGTTATTTCTTCTCGTAAAGAGTTTCCAATGCGTACGTATATGTCTTTACTCTGCAAAACTGTATTTCCTTATGAAGTGGTATTCTTACATATCCTTTCGAGAGAAAACTGTCCTGTGCCTTCTCTTTTGAGGCTACACACTTAGACATACACGCAACATGAAAGCTTTTCGACTTACAACGTGTTGTTTAGGAAAAACAAGATAATTTCGCACGATGCGGGATTTCCTTAAAACGTGATTTTCTGAAAGATTTTGACGAAAGAAAATTCTCCTTTTGGGTCTCTTTAGATGCTACATGTTAAGACGTACACGCCACAACAATTCTTTTCGAGATACAACGTGTAGTTTTGGAGATACAAGCTAATTTTGTACGATGCGTTATTTCTTCTCGTAAAGAGTTTCCAATGCGTACGTATATGTCTTTATTCTGCAAAACTGTATTTCCTTATGAAGTGGTATTCTTACATATCCTTTCGAGAGAAAACTGTCCTGTGCCTTCTCTTTTGAGGCTACACACTTAGACATACACGCAACATGAAAGCTTTTCTACTTACAACGTGTTGTTTAGGAAAAACAAGATAATTTCGCACGATGCGGGATTTACTTAAAACGTGATTTTCTGAAAAATTTTGACGAAAGAAAATTCTCCTTTTGGTTCTCTTTAGATGCTACATGTTAAGACGTACACGCCACAACAATTCTTTTCGAGATACAACGTGTAGTTTTGGAGATACAAGCTAATTTTCTATGATGCGTTATTTCTTCTCGTAAAGAGTTTCCAATGCGTACGTATATGTCTTTACTCTGCAAAACTGTATTTCCTTATGAAGTGGTATTCTTACATATCCTTTCGAGAGAAAACTGTCCTGTGCCTTCTCTTTTGAGGCTACACACTTAGACATACACGCAACATGAAAGCTTTTCGACTTACAACGTGTTGTTTAGGAAAAACAAGATAATTTCGCACGATGCGGGATTTCCTTAAAACGTGATTTTCTGAAAAATTTTGACGAAAGAAAATTCTCCTTTTGGTTCTCTTTAGATGCTACATGTTAAGACGTACACGCCACAACAATTCTTTTCGAGATACAACGTGTAGTTTTGGAGATACAAGCTAATTTTGTACGATGCGTTATTTCTTCTCGTAAAGAGTTTCCAATGTGTACGTATATGTCTTTACTCTGCAAAACTGTATTTCCTTATGAAGTGGTATTCTTACATATCCTTTCGAGAGAAAACTGTCCTGTGCCTTCTCTTTTGAGGCTACACACTTAGACATACACGCAACATGAAAGCTTTTCGACTTACAACGTGTTGTTTAGGAAAAACAAGATAATTTCGCACGATGCGGGATTTCCTTAAAACGTGATTTTCTGAAAAATTTTGACGAAAGAAAATTCTCCTTTTGGTTCTCTTTAGATGCTACATGTTAAGACGTACACGCCACAACAATTCTTTTCGAGATACAACGTGTAGTTTTGGAGATACAAGCTAATTTTGTACTATGCGTTATTTCTTCTCGTAAAGAGTTTCCAATGCGTACGTATATGTCTTTACTCTGCAAAACTGTATTTCCTTATGAAGTGGTATTCTTACATATCCTTTCGAGAGAAAACTGTCCTGTGCCTTCTCTTTTGAGGCTACACACTTAGACATACACGCAACATGAAAGCTTTTCGACTTACAACGTGTTGTTTAGGAAAAACAAGATAATTTCGCACGATGCGGGATTTCCTTAAAACGTGATTTTCTGAAAGATTTTGACGAAAGAAAATTCTCCTTTTGGGTCTCTTTAGATGCTACATGTTAAGACGTACACGCCACAACAATTCTTTTCGAGATACAACGTGTAGTTTTGGAGATACAAGCTAATTTTGTACGATGCGTTATTTCTTCTCGTAAAGAGTTTCCAATGCGTACGTATATGTCTTTATTCTGCAAAACTGTATTTCCTTATGAAGTGGTATTCTTACATATCCTTTCGAGAGAAAACTGTCCTGTGCCTTCTCTTTTGAGGCTACACACTTAGACATACACGCAACATGAAAGCTTTTCGACTTACAACGTGTTGTTTAGGAAAAACAAGATAATTTCGCACGATGCGGGATTTACTTAAAACGTGATTTTCTGAAAAATTTTGACGAAAGAAAATTCTCCTTTTGGTTCTCTTTAGATGCTACATGTTAAGACGTACACGCCACAACAATTCTTTTCGAGATACAACGTGTAGTTTTGGAGATACAAGCTAATTTTGTATGATGCGTTATTTCTTCTCGTAAAGAGTTTCCAATGCGTACGTATATGTCTTTACTCTGCAAAACTGTATTTCCTTATGAAGTGGTATTCTTACATATCCTTTCGAGAGAAAACTGTCCTGTGCCTTCTCTTTTGAGGCTACACACTTAGACATACACGCAACATGAAAGCTTTTCGACTTACAACGTGTTGTTTAGGAAAAACAAGATAATTTCGCACGATGCGGGATTTCCTTAAAACGTGATTTTCTGAAAAATTTTGACGAAAGAAAATTCTCCTTTTGGTTCTCTTTAGATGCTACATGTTAAGACGTACACGCCACAACAATTCTTTTCGAGATACAACGTGTAGTTTTGGAGATACAAGCTAATTTTGTACGATGCGTTATTTCTTCTCGTAAAGAGTTTCCAATGCGTACGTATATGTCTTTACTCTGCAAAACTGTATTTCCTTATGAAGTGGTATTCTTACATATCCTTTCGAGAGAAAACTGTCCTGTGCCTTCTCTTATGAGGCTACACACTTAGACATACACGCAACATGAAAGCTTTTCGACTTACAACGTGTTGTTTAGGAAAAACAAGATAATTTCGCACGATGCGGGATTTCCTTAAAACGTGATTTTCTGAAAAATTTTGACGAAAGAAAATTCTCCTTTTGGTTCTCTTTAGATGCTACATGTTAAGACGTACATGCCACAACAATTCTTTTCGAGATACAACGTGTAGTTTTGGAGATACAAGCTAATTTTGTACGATGCGTTATTTCTTCTCGTAAAGAGTTTCCAATGTGTACGTATATGTCTTTACTCTGCAAAACTGTATTTCCTTATGAAGTGGTATTCTTACATATCCTTTCGAGAGAAAACTGTCCTGTGCCTTCTCTTTTGAGGCTACACACGTAGACATACACGCAACATGAAAGCTTTTCGACTTACAACGTGTTGTTTAGGAAAAACAAGATAATTTCGCACGATGCGGGATTTCCTTAAAACGTGATTTTCTGAAAAATTTTGACGAAAGAAAATTCTCCTTTTGGTTCTCTTTAGATGCTACATGTTAAGACGTACACGCCACAACAATTCTTTTCGAGATACAACGTGTAGTTTTGGAGATACAAGCTAATTTTGTACTATGCGTTATTTCTTCTCGTAAAGAGTTTCCAATGCGTACGTATATGTCTTTACTCTGCAAAACTGTATTTCCTTATGAAGTGGTATTCTTACATATCCTTTCGAGAGAAAACTGTCCTGTGCCTTCTCTTTTGAGGCTACACACTTAGACATACACGCAACATGAAAGCTTTTCGACTTACAACGTGTTGTTTAGGAAAAACAAGATAATTTCGCACGATGCGGGATTTCCTTAAAACGTGATTTTCTGAAAGATTTTGACGAAAGAAAATTCTCCTTTTGGGTCTCTTTAGATGCTACATGTTAAGACGTACACGCCACAACAATTCTTTTCGAGATACAACGTGTAGTTTTGGAGATACAAGCTAATTTTGTACGATGCGTTATTTCTTCTCGTAAAGAGTTTCCAATGCGTACGTATATGTCTTTATTCTGCAAAACTGTATTTCCTTATGAAGTGGTATTCTTACATATCCTTTCGAGAGAAAACTGTCCTGTGCCTTCTCTTTTGAGGCTACACACTTAGACATACACGCAACATGAAAGCTTTTCGACTTACAACGTGTTGTTTAGGAAAAACAAGATAATTTCGCACGATGCGGGATTTACTTAAAACGTGATTTTCTGAAAAATTTTGACGAAAGAAAATTCTCCTTTTGGTTCTCTTTAGATGCTACATGTTAAGACGTACACGCCACAACAATTCTTTTCGAGATACAACGTGTAGTTTTGGAGATACAAGCTAATTTTGTATGATGCGTTATTTCTTCTCGTAAAGAGTTTCCAATGCGTACGTATATGTCTTTACTCTGCAAAACTGTATTTCCTTATGAAGTGGTATTCTTACATATCCTTTCGAGAGAAAACTGTCCTGTGCCTTCTCTTTTGAGGCTACACACTTAGACATACACGCAACATGAAAGCTTTTCGACTTACAACGTGTTGTTTAGGAAAAACAAGATAATTTCGCACGATGCGGGATTTCCTTAAAACGTGATTTTCTGAAAAATTTTGACGAAAGAAAATTCTCCTTTTGGTTCTCTTTAGATGCTACATGTTAAGACGTACACGCCACAACAATTCTTTTCGAGATACAACGTGTAGTTTTGGAGATACAAGCTAATTTTGTACGATGCGTTATTTCTTCTCGTAAAGAGTTTCCAATGCGTACGTATATGTCTTTACTCTGCAAAACTGTATTTCCTTATGAAGTGGTATTCTTACATATCCTTTCGAGAGAAAACTGTCCTGTGCCTTCTCTTATGAGGCTACACACTTAGACATACACGCAACATGAAAGCTTTTCGACTTACAACGTGTTGTTTAGGAAAAACAAGATAATTTCGCACGATGCGGGATTTCCTTAAAACGTGATTTTCTGAAAAATTTTGACGAAAGAAAATACTCCTTTTGGTTCTCTTTAGATGCTACATGTTAAGACGTACACGCCACAACAATTCTTTTCGAGATACAACGTGTAGTTTTGGAGATACAAGCTAATTTTGTAAGATGCGTTATTTCTTCTCGTAAAGAGTTTCCAATGCGTACGTATATGTCTTTACTCTGCAAAACTGTATTTCCTTATGAAGTGGTATTCTTACATATCCTTTCGAGAGAAAACTGTCCTGTGCCTTCTCTTTTGAGGCTACACACTTAGACATACACGCAACATGAAAGCTTTTCGACTTACAACGTGTTGTTTAGGAAAAACAAGATAATTTCGCACGATGCGGGATTTCCTTAAAACGTGATTTTCTGAAAAATTTTGACGAAAGAAAATTCTCCTTTTGGTTCTCTTTAGATGCTACATGTTAAGACGTACACGCCACAACAATTCTTTTCGAGATACAACGTGTAGTTTTGGAGATACAAGCTAATTTTGTACGATGCGTTATTTCTTCTTGTAAAGAGTTTCCAATGTGTACGTATATGTCTTTACTCTGCAAAACTGTATTTCCTTATGAAGTGGTATTCTTACATATCCTTTCGAGAGAAAACTGTCCTGTGCCTTCTCTTTTGAGGCTACACACTTAGACATACACGCAACATGAAAGCTTTTCGACTTACAACGTGTTGTTTAGGAAAAACAAGATAATTTCGCACGATGCGGGATTTCCTTAAAACGTGATTTTCTGAAAAATTTTGACGAAAGAAAATTCTCCTTTTGGTTCTCTTTAGATGCTACATGTTAAGACGTACACGCCACAACAATTCTTTTCGAGATACAACGTGTAGTTTTGGAGATACAAGCTAATTTTGTACTATGCGTTATTTCTTCTCGTAAAGAGTTTCCAATGCGTACGTATATGTCTTTACTCTGCAAAACTGTATTTCCTTATGAAGTGGTATTCTTACATATCCTTTCGAGAGAAAACTGTCCTGTGCCTTCTCTTTTGAGGCTACACACTTAGACATACACGCAACATGAAAGCTTTTCGACTTACAACGTGTTGTTTAGGAAAAACAAGATAATTTCGCACGATGCGGGATTTACTTAAAAAGTGATTTTCTGAAAAATTTTGACGAAAGAAAATTCTCCTTTTGGTTCTCTTTAGATGCTACATGTTAAGACGTACACGCCACAACAATTCTTTTCGAGATACAACGTGTAGTTTTGGCGATACAAGCTAATATTGTACGATGCGTTATTTCTTCTCGTAAAGAGTTTCCAATGCGTACGTATATGTCTTTACTCTGCAAAACTGTATTTCCTTATGAAGTGGTATTCTTACATATCCTTTCGAGAGAAAACTGTCCTGTGCCTTCTCTTTTGAGGCTACACACGTAGACATACACGCAACATGAAAGCTTTTCGACTTACAACGTGTTGTTTAGGAAAAACAAGATAATTTCGCACGATGCGGGATTTCCTTAAAACGTGATTTTCTGAAAAATTTTGACGAAAGAAAATTCTCCTTTTGGTTCTCTTTAGATGCTACATGTTAAGACGTACACGCCACAACAATTCTTTTCGAGATACAACGTGTAGTTTTGGAGATACAAGCTAATTTTGTACTATGCGTTATTTCTTCTCGTAAAGAGTTTCCAATGCGTACGTATATGTCTTTACTCTGCAAAACTGTATTTCCTTATGAAGTGGTATTCTTACATATCCTTTCGAGAGAAAACTGTCCTGTGCCTTCTCTTTTGAGGCTACACACTTAGACATACACGCAACATGAAAGCTTTTCGACTTACAACGTGTTGTTTAGGAAAAACAAGATAATTTCGCACGATGCGGGATTTATTTAAAAAGTGATTTTCTGAAAAATTTTGACGAAAGAAAATTCTCCTTTTGGTTCTCTTTAGATGCTACATGTTAAGACGTACACGCCACAACAATTCTTTTCGAGATACAACGTGTAGTTTTGGCGATACAAGCTAATATTGTACGATGCGTTATTTCTTCTCGTAAAGAGTTTCCAATGCGTACGTATATGTCTTTACTCTGCAAAACTGTATTTCCTTATGAAGTGGTATTCTTACATATCCTTTCGAGAGAAAACTGTCCTGTGCCTTCTCTTTTGAGGCTACACACGTAGACATACACGCAACATGAAAGCTTTTCGACTTACAACGTGTTGTTTAGGAAAAACAAGATAATTTCGCACGATGCGGGATTTCCTTAAAACGTGATTTTCTGAAAAATTTTGACGAAAGAAAATACTCCTTTTGGTTCTCTTTAGATGCTACATGTTAAGACGTACACGCCACAACAATTCTTTTCGAGATACAACGTGTAGTTTTGGAGATACAAGCTAATTTTGTACTCTGCGTTATTTCTTCTCGTAAAGAGTTTCCAATGCGTACGTATATGTCTTTACTCTGCAAAACTGTATTTCCTTATGAAGTGGTATTCTTACATATCCTTTCGAGAGAAAACTGTCCTGTGCCTTCTCTTTTGAGGCTACACACTTAGACATACACGCAACATGAAAGCTTTTCGACTTACAACGTGTTGTTTAGGAAAAACAAGATAATTTCGCACGATGCGGGATTTACTTAAAAAGTGATTTTCTGAAAAATTTTGACGAAAGAAAATTCTCCTTTTGGTTCTCTTTAGATGCTACATGTTAAGACGTACACGCCACAACAATTCTTTTCGAGATACAACGTGTAGTTTTGGCGATACAAGCTAATATTGTACGATGCGTTATTTCTTCTCGTAAAGAGTTTCCAATGCGTACGTATATGTCTTTACTCTGCAAAACTGTATTTCCTTATGAAGTGGTATTCTTACATATCCTTTCGAGAGAAAACTGTCCTGTGCCTTCTCTTTTGAGGCTACACACGTAGACATACACGCAACATGAAAGCTTTTCGACTTACAACGTGTTGTTTAGGAAAAACAAGATAATTTCGCACGATGCGGGATTTCCTTAAAACGTGATTTTCTGAAAAATTTTGACGAAAGAAAATTCTCCTTTTGGTTCTCTTTAGATGCTACATGTTAAGACGTACACGCCACAACAATTCTTTTCGAGATACAACGTGTAGTTTTGGAGATACAAGCTAATTTTGTACTATGCGTTATTTCTTCTCGTAAAGAGTTTCCAATGCGTACGTATATGTCTTTACTCTGCAAAACTGTATTTCCTTATGAAGTGGTATTCTTACATATCCTTTCGAGAGAAAATTGTTCTGTGCCTTCTCTTTTGAGGCTACACACTTAGACATACACGCAACATGAAAGCTTTTCGACTTACAACGTGTTGTTTAGGAAAAACAAGATAATTTCGCACGATGCGGGATTTCCTTAAAACGTGATTTTCTGAAAAATTTTGACGAAAGAAAATTCTCCTTTTGGTTCTCTTTAGATGCTACATGTTAAGACGTACACGCCACAACAATTCTTTTCGAGATACAACGTGTAGTTTTGGAGATACAAGCTAATTTTGTACTATGCGTTATTTCTTCTCGTAAAGAGTTTCCAATGCGTACGTATATGTCTTTACTCTGCAAAACTGTATTTCCTTATGAAGTGGTATTCTTACATATCCTTTCGAGAGAAAACTGTCCTGTGCCTTCTCTTTTGAGGCTACACACTTAGACATACACGCAACATGAAAGCTTTTCGACTTACAACGTGTTGTTTAGGAAAAACAAGATAATTTCGCACGATGCGGGATTTACTTAAAAAGTGATTTTCTGAAAAATTTTGACGAAAGAAAATTCTCCTTTTGGTTCTCTTTAGATGCTACATGTTAAGACGTACACGCCACAACAATTCTTTTCGAGATACAACGTGTAGTTTTGGCGATACAAGCTAATATTGTACGATGCGTTATTTCTTCTCGTAAAGAGTTTCCAATGCGTACGTATATGTCTTTACTCTGCAAAACTGTATTTCCTTATGAAGTGGTATTCTTACATATCCTTTCGAGAGAAAACTGTCCTGTGCCTTCTCTTTTGAGGCTACACACGTAGACATACACGCAACATGAAAGCTTTTCGACTTACAACGTGTTGTTTAGGAAAAACAAGATAATTTCGCACGATGCCGGATTTCCTTAAAACGTGATTTTCTGAAAAATTTTGACGAAAGAAAATTCTCCTTTTGGTTCTCTTTAGATGCTACATGTTAAGACGTACACGCCACAACAATTCTTTTCGAGATACAACGTGTAGTTTTGGAGATACAAGCTAATTTTGTACTATGCGTTATTTCTTCTCGTAAAGAGTTTCCAATGCGTACGTATATGTCTTTACTCTGCAAAACTGTATTTCCTTATGAAGTGGTATTCTTACATATCCTTTCGAGAGAAAACTGTCCTGTGCCTTCTCTTATGAGGCTACACACTTAGACATAAACGCAACATGAAAGCTTTTCGACTTACAACGTGTTGTTTAGGAAAAACAAGATAATTTCGCACGATGCGGGATTTCCTTAAAACGTGATTTTCTGAAAAATTTTGACGAAAGAAAATACTCCTTTTGGTTCTCTTTAGATGCTACATGTTAAGACGTACACGCCACAACAATTCTTTTCGAGATACAACGTGTAGTTTTGGAGATACAAGCTAATTTTGTAAGATGCGTTATTTCTTCTCGTAAAGAGTTTCCAATGCGTACGTATATGTCTTTACTCTGCAAAACTGTATTTCCTTATGAAGTGGTATTCTTACATATCCTTTCGAGAGAAAACTGTCCTGTGCCTTCTCTTTTGAGGCTACACACTTAGACATACACGCAACATGAAAGCTTTTCGACTTACAACGTGTTGTTTAGGAAAAACAAGATAATTTCGCACGATGCGGGATTTCCTTAAAACGTGATTTTCTGAAAAATTTTGACGAAAGAAAATTCTCCTTTTGGTTCTCTTTAGATGCTACATGTTAAGACGTACACGCCACAACAATTCTTTTCGAGATACAACGTGTAGTTTTGGAGATACAAGCTAATTTTGTACGATGCGTTATTTCTTCTTGTAAAGAGTTTCCAATGTGTACGTATATGTCTTTACTCTGCAAAACTGTATTTCCTTATGAAGTGGTATTCTTACATATCCTTTCGAGAGAAAACTGTCCTGTGCCTTCTCTTTTGAGGCTACACACTTAGACATACACGCAACATGAAAGCTTTTCGACTTACAACGTGTTGTTTAGGAAAAACAAGATAATTTCGCACGATGCGGGATTTCCTTAAAACGTGATTTTCTGAAAAATTTTGACGAAAGAAAATTCTCCTTTTGGTTCTCTTTAGATGCTACATGTTAAGACGTACACGCCACAACAATTCTTTTCGAGATACAACGTGTAGTTTTGGAGATACAAGCTAATTTTGTACTATGCGTTATTTCTTCTCGTAAAGAGTTTCCAATGCGTACGTATATGTCTTTACTCTGCAAAACTGTATTTCCTTATGAAGTGGTATTCTTACATATCCTTTCGAGAGAAAACTGTCCTGTGCCTTCTCTTTTGAGGCTACACACTTAGACATACACGCAACATGAAAGCTTTTCGACTTACAACGTGTTGTTTAGGAAAAACAAGATAATTTCGCACGATGCGGGATTTACTTAAAAAGTGATTTTCTGAAAAATTTTGACGAAAGAAAATTCTCCTTTTGGTTCTCTTTAGATGCTACATGTTAAGACGTACACGCCACAACAATTCTTTTCGAGATACAACGTGTAGTTTTGGCGATACAAGCTAATATTGTACGATGCGTTATTTCTTCTCGTAAAGAGTTTCCAATGCGTACGTATATGTCTTTACTCTGCAAAACTGTATTTCCTTATGAAGTGGTATTCTTACATATCCTTTCGAGAGAAAACTGTCCTGTGCCTTCTCTTTTGAGGCTACACACGTAGACATACACGCAACATGAAAGCTTTTCGACTTACAACGTGTTGTTTAGGAAAAACAAGATAATTTCGCACGATGCGGGATTTCCTTAAAACGTGATTTTCTGAAAAATTTTGACGAAAGAAAATTCTCCTTTTGGTTCTCTTTAGATGCTACATGTTAAGACGTACACGCCACAACAATTCTTTTCGAGATACAACGTGTAGTTTTGGAGATACAAGCTAATTTTGTACTATGCGTTATTTCTTCTCGTAAAGAGTTTCCAATGCGTACGTATATGTCTTTACTCTGCAAAACTGTATTTCCTTATGAAGTGGTATTCTTACATATCCTTTCGAGAGAAAACTGTCCTGTGCCTTCTCTTTTGAGGCTACACACTTAGACATACACGCAACATGAAAGCTTTTCGACTTACAACGTGTTGTTTAGGAAAAACAAGATAATTTCGCACGATGCGGGATTTACTTAAAAAGTGATTTTCTGAAAAATTTTGACGAAAGAAAATTCTCCTTTTGGTTCTCTTTAGATGCTACATGTTAAGACGTACACGCCACAACAATTCTTTTCGAGATACAACGTGTAGTTTTGGCGATACAAGCTAATATTGTACGATGCGTTATTTCTTCTCGTAAAGAGTTTCCAATGCGTACGTATATGTCTTTACTCTGCAAAACTGTATTTCCTTATGAAGTGGTATTCTTACATATCCTTTCGAGAGAAAACTGTCCTGTGCCTTCTCTTTTGAGGCTACACACGTAGACATACACGCAACATGAAAGCTTTTCGACTTACAACGTGTTGTTTAGGAAAAACAAGATAATTTCGCACGATGCGGGATTTCCTTAAAACGTGATTTTCTGAAAATTTTGACGAAAGAAAATACTCCTTTTGGTTCTCTTTAGATGCTACATGTTAAGACGTACACGCCACAACAATTCTTTTCGAGATACAACGTGTAGTTTTGGAGATACAAGCTAATTTTGTACTCTGCGTTATTTCTTCTCGTAAAGAGTTTCCAATGCGTACGTATATGTCTTTACTCTGCAAAACTGTATTTCCTTATGAAGTGGTATTCTTACATATCCTTTCGAGAGAAAACTGTCCTGTGCCTTCTCTTTTGAGGCTACACACTTAGACATACACGCAACATGAAAGCTTTTCGACTTACAACGTGTTGTTTAGGAAAAACAAGATAATTTCGCACGATGCGGGATTTACTTAAAAAGTGATTTTCTGAAAAATTTTGACGAAAGAAAATTCTCCTTTTGGTTCTCTTTAGATGCTACATGTTAAGACGTACACGCCACAACAATTCTTTTCGAGATACAACGTGTAGTTTTGGCGATACAAGCTAATATTGTACGATGCGTTATTTCTTCTCGTAAAGAGTTTCCAATGCGTACCGTATATGTCTTTACTCTGCAAAACTGTATTTCCTTATGAAGTGGTATTCTTACATATCCTTTCGAGAGAAAACTGTCCTGTGCCTTCTCTTTTGAGGCTACACACTTAGACATACACGCAACATGAAAGCTTTTCGACTTACAACGTGTTGTTTAGGAAAAACAAGATAATTTCGCACGATGCGGGATTTCCTTAAAACGTGATTTTCTGAAAAATTTTGACGAAAGAAAATTCTCCTTTTGGTTCTCTTTAGATGCTACATGTTAAGACGTACACGCCACAACAATTCTTTTCGAGATACAACGTGTAGTTTTGGAGATACAAGCTAATTTTTTACGATGCGTTATTTCTTCTCGTAAAGAGTTTCCAATGCATACGTATATGTCTTTACTCTGCAAAACTGTATTTCCTTATGAAGTGGTATTCTTACATATCCTTTCGAGAGAAAACTGTCCTGTGCCTTCTCTTTTGAGGCTACACACTTAGACATACACGCAACATGAAAGCTTTTCGACTTACAACGTGTTTTTAGGAAAAACAAGATAATTTCGCACGATGCGGGATTTCCTTAAAACGTGATTTTCTGAAAAATTTTGACGAAAGAAAATTCTCCTTTTGGTTCTCTTTAGATGCTACATGTTAAGACGTACACGCCACAACAATTCTTTTCGAGATACAACGTGTAGTTTTGGAGATAAAAGCTAATTTTGTACGATGCGTTATTTCTTCTCGTAAAGAGTTTCCAAAGCGTACGTATATGTCTTTACTCTGCAAAACTGTATTTCCTTATGAAGTGGTATTCTTACATATCCTTTCGAGAGAAAACTGTCCTGTGCCTTCTCTTTGAGGCTACACACGTAGACATACACGCAACATGAAAGCTTTTCGACTTACAACGTGTTGTTTAGGAAAAACAAGATAATTTCGCACGATGCGGGATTTCCTTAAAACGTGATTTTCTGAAAAATTTTGACGAAAGAAAATTCTCCTTTTGGTTCTCTTTAGATGCTACATGTTAAGACGTACACGCCACAACAATTCTTTTCGAGATACAACGTGTAGTTTTGGAGATACAAGCTAATTTTGTACTATGCGTTATTTCTTCTCGTAAAGAGTTTCCAATGCGTACGTATATGTCTTTACTCTGCAAAACTGTATTTCCTTATGAAGTGGTATTCTTACATATCCTTTCGAGAGAAAACTGTCCTGTGCCTTCTCTTTTGAGGCTACACACTTAGACATACACGCAACATGAAAGCTTTTCGACTTACAACGTGTTGTTTAGGAAAAACAAGATAATTTCGCACGATGCGGGATTTCCTTAAAACGTGATTTTCTGAAAAATTTTGACGAAAGAAAATTCTCCTTTTGGTTCTCTTTAGATGCTACATGTTAAGACGTACACGCCACAACAATTCTTTTCGAGATACAACGTGTAGTTTTGGAGATAAAAGCTAATTTTGTACGATGCGTTATTTCTTCTCGTAAAGAGTTTCCAATGCGTACGTATATGTCTTTACTCTGCAAAACTGTATTTCCTTATGAAGTGGTATTCTTACATATCCTTTCGAGAGAAAACTGTCCTGTGCCTTCTCTTTTGAGGCTACACACGTAGACATACACGCAACATGAAAGCTTTTCGACTTACAACGTGTTGTTTAGGAAAAACAAGATAATTTCGCACGATGCGGGATTTCCTTAAAACGTGATTTTCTGAAAAATTTTGACGAAAGAAAATTCTCCTTTTGGTTCTCTTTAGATGCTACATGTTAAGACGTACATGCCACAACAATTCTTTTCGAGATACAACGTGTAGTTTTGGAGATACAAGCTAATTTTGTACTATGCGTTATTTCTTCTCGTAAAGAGTTTCCAATGCGTACGTATATGTCTTTACTCTGCAAAACTGTATTTCCTTATGAAGTGGTATTCTCACATATCCTTTCGAGAGAAAACTGTCCTGTGCCTTCTCTTTTGAGGCTACACACTTAGACATACACGCAACATGAAAGCTTTTCGACTTACAACGTGTTTTTTAGGAAAAACAAGATAATTTCGCATGATGCGGGATTTCCTTAAAACGTGATTTTCTGAAAAATTTTGACGAAAGAAAATTCTCCTTTTGGTTCTCTTTAGATGCTACATGTTAAGACGTACACGCCACAACAATTCTTTTCGAGATACAACGTGTAGTTTTGGAGATACAAGCTAATTTTGTACGATGCGTTATTTCTTCTCGTAAAGAGTTTCCAATGCGTACGTATATGTCTTTACTCTGCAAAACTGTATTTCCTTATGAAGTGGTATTCTTACATATCCTTTCGAGAGAAAACTGTCCTGTGCCTTCTCTTTTGAGGCTACACACTTAGACATACACGCAACATGAAAGCTTTTCGACTTACAACGTGTTTTTAGGAAAAACAAGATAATTTCGCACGATGCGGGATTTCCTTAAAACGTGATTTTCTGAAAAATTTTGACGAAAGAAAATTCTCCTTTTGGTTCTCTTTAGATGCTACATGTTAAGACGTACACGCCACAACAATTCTTTTCGAGATACAACGTGTAGTTTTGGAGATAAAAGCTAATTTTGTACGATGCGTTATTTCTTCTCGTAAAGAGTTTCCAATGCGTACGTATATGTCTTTACTCTGCAAAACTGTATTTCCTTATGAAGTGGTATTCTTACATATCCTTTCGAGAGAAAACTGTCCTGTGCCTTCTCTTTTGAGGCTACACACGTAGACATACACGCAACATGAAAGCTTTTCGACTTACAACGTGTTGTTTAGGAAAAACAAGATAATTTCGCACGATGCGGGATTTCCTTAAAACGTGATTTTCTGAAAAATTTTGACGAAAGAAAATTCTCCTTTTGGTTCTCTTTAGATGCTACATGTTAAGACGTACACGCCACAACAATTCTTTTCGAGATACAACGTGTAGTTTTGGAGATACAAGCTAATTTTGTACTATGCGTTATTTCTTCTCGTAAAGAGTTTCCAATGCGTACGTATATGTCTTTACTCTGCAAAACTGTATTTCCTTATGAAGTGGTATTCTTACATATCCTTTCGAGAGAAAACTGTCCTGTGCCTTCTCTTTTGAGGCTACACACTTAGACATACACGCAACATGAAAGCTTTTCGACTTACAACGTGTTGTTTAGGAAAAACAAGATAATTTCGCACGATGCGGGATTTCCTTAAAACGTGATTTTCTGAAAAATTTTGACGAAAGAAAATTCTCCTTTTGGTTCTCTTTAGATGCTACATGTTAAGACGTACACGCCACAACAACTCTTTTCGAGATACAACGTGTAGTTTTGGAGATACAAGCTAAATTTGTACGATGCGTTATTTCTTCTCGTAAAGAGTTTCCAATGCGTACGTATATGTCTTTACTCTGCAAAACTGTATTTCCTTATGAAGTGGTATTCTTACATATCCTTTCGAGAGAAAACTGTCCTGTGCCTTCTCTTTTGAGGCTACACACTTAGACATACACGCAACATGAAAGCTTTTCGACTTACAACGTGTTGTTTAGGAAAAACAAGATAATTTCGCACGATGCGGGATTTCCTTAAAACGTGATTTTCTGAAAAATTTTGACGAAAGAAAATTCTCCTTTTGGTTCTCTTTAGATGCTACATGTTAAGACGTACACGCCACAACAATTCTTTTCGAGATACAACATGTAGTTTTGGAGATACAAGCTAATTTTTTACGATGCGTTATTTCTTCTCGTAAAGAGTTTCCAATGCGTACGTATATGTCTTTACTCTGCAAAACTGTATTTCCTTATGAAGTGGTATTCTTACATATCCTTTCGAGAGAAAACTGTCCTGTGCCTTCTCTTTTGAGGCTACACACTTAGACATACACGCAACATGAAAGCTTTTCGACTTACAACGTGTTTTTAGGAAAAACAAGATAATTTCGCACGATGCGGGATTTCCTTAAAACGTGATTTTCTGAAAAATTTTGACGAAAGAAAATTCTCCTTTTGGTTCTCTTTAGATGCTACATGTTAAGACGTACACGCCACAACAATTCTTTTCGAGATACAACGTGTAGTTTTGGAGATAAAAGCTAATTTTGTACGATGCGTTATTTCTTCTCGTAAAGAGTTTCCAAAGCGTACGTATATGTCTTTACTCTGCAAAACTGTATTTCCTTATGAAGTGGTATTCTTACATATCCTTTCGAGAGAAAACTGTCCTGTGCCTTCTCTTTTGAGGCTACACACGTAGACATACACGCAACATGAAAGCTTTTCGACTTACAACGTGTTGTTTAGGAAAAACAAGATAATTTCGCACGATGCGGGATTTCCTTAAAACGTGATTTTCTGAAAAATTTTGACGAAAGAAAATTCTCCTTTTGGTTCTCTTTAGATGCTACATGTTAAGACGTACACGCCACAACAATTCTTTTCGAGATACAACGTGTAGTTTTGGAGATACAAGCTAATTTTGTACTATGCGTTATTTCTTCTCGTAAAGAGTTTCCAATGCGTACGTATATGTCTTTACTCTGCAAAACTGTATTTCCTTATGAAGTGGTATTCTTACATATCCTTTCGAGAGAAAACTGTCCTGTGCCTTCTCTTTTGAGGCTACACACTTAGACATACACGCAACATGAAAGCTTTTCGACTTACAACGTGTTGTTTAGGAAAAACAAGATAATTTCGCACGATGCGGGATTTCCTTAAAACGTGATTTTCTGAAAAATTTTGACGAAAGAAAATTCTCCTTTTGGTTCTCTTTAGATGCTACATGTTAAGACGTACACGCCACAACAATTCTTTTCGAGATACAACGTGTAGTTTTGGAGATACAAGCTAATTTTGTACGATGCGTTATTTCTTCTCGTAAAGAGTTTCCAATGCGTACGTATATGTCTTTACTCTGCAAAACTGTATTTCCTTATGAAGTGGTATTCTTACATATCCTTTCGAGAGAAAACTGTCCTGTGCCTTCTCTTTTGAGGCTACACACGTAGACATACACGCAACATGAAAGCTTTTCGACTTACAACGTGTTGTTTAGGAAAAACAAGATAATTTCGCACGATGCGGGATTTCCTTAAAACGTGATTTTCTGAAAAATTTTGACGAAAGAAAATTCTCCTTTTGGTTCTCTTTAGATGCTACATGTTAAGACGTACACGCCACAACAATTCTTTTCGAGATACAACGTGTAGTTTTGGAGATACAAGCTAATTTTGTACTATGCGTTATTTCTTCTCGTAAAGAGTTTCCAATGCGTACGTATATGTCTTTACTCTGCAAAACTGTATTTCCTTATGAAGTGGTATTCTCACATATCCTTTCGAGAGAAAACTGTCCTGTGCCTTCTCTTTTGAGGCTACACACTTAGACATACACGCAACATGAAAGCTTTTCGACTTACAACGTGTTTTTTAGGAAAAACAAGATAATTTCGCATGATGCGGGATTTCCTTAAAACGTGATTTTCTGAAAAATTTTGACGAAAGAAAATTCTCCTTTTGGTTCTCTTTAGATGCTACATGTTAAGACGTACACGCCACAACAATTCTTTTCGAGATACAACGTGTAGTTTTGGAGATACAAGCTAATTTTGTACGATGCGTTATTTCTTCTCGTAAAGAGTTTCCAATGCGTACGTATATGTCTTTACTCTGCAAAACTGTATTTCCTTATGAAGTGGTATTCTTACATATCCTTTCGAGAGAAAACTGTCCTGTGCCTTCTCTTTTGAGGCTACACACTTAGACATACACGCAACATGAAAGCTTTTCGACTTACAACGTGTTGTTTAGGAAAAACAAGATAATTTCGCACGATGCGGGATTTCCTTAAAACGTGATTTTCTGAAAAAATTTGACGAAAGAAAATTCTCCTTTTGGTTCTCTTTAGATGCTACATGTTAAGACGTACACGCCACAACAATTCTTTTCGAGATACAACGTGTAGTTTTGGAGATACAAGCTAATTTTGTACGATGCGTTATTTCTTCTCGTAAAGAGTTTCCAATGTGTACGTATATGTCTTTACTCTGCAAAACTGTATTTCCTTATGAAGTGGTATTCTTACATATCCTTTCGAGAGAAAACTGTCCTGTGCCTTCTCTTTTGAGGCTACACACTTAGATATACACGCAACATGAAAGCTTTTCGACTTACAACGTGTTGTTTAGGAAAAACAAGATAATTTCGCACGATGCGGGATTTCCTTAAAACGTGATTTTCTGAAAAATTTTGACGAAAGAAAATTCTCCTTTTGGTTCTCTTTAGATGCTACATGTTAAGACGTACACGCCACAACAATTCTTTTCGAGATACAACGTGTAGTTTTGGAGATACAAGCTAATTTTGTACTATGCGTTATTTCTTCTCGTAAAGAGTTTCCAATGCGTACGTATATGTCTTTACTCTGCAAAACTGTATTTCCTTATGAAGTGGTATTCTTACATATCCTTTCGAGAGAAAACTGTCCTGTGCCTTCTCTTTTGAGGCTACACACTTAGACATACACGCAACATGAAAGCTTTTCGACTTACAACGTGTTGTTTAGGAAAAACAAGATAATTTCGCACGATGCGGGATTTCCTTAAAACGTGATTTTCTGAAAAATTTTGACGAAAGAAAATTCTCCTTTTGGTTCTCTTTAGATGCTACATGTTAAGACGTACACGCCACAACAATTCTTTTCGAGATACAACGTGTAGTTTTGGAGATACAAGCTAATTTTGTACGATGCGTTATTTCTTCTCGTAAAGAGTTTCCAATGCGTACGTATATGTCTTTACTCTGCAAAACTGTATTTCCTTATGAAGTGGTATTCTTACATATCCTTTCGAGAGAAAACTGTCCTGTGCCTTCTCTTTTGAGGCTACACACGTAGACATACACGCAACATGAAAGCTTTTCGACTTACAACGTGTTGTTTAGGAAAAACAAGATAATTTCGCACGATGCGGGATTTCCTTAAAACGTGATTTTCTGAAAAATTTTGACGAAAGAAAATTCTCCTTTTGGTTCTCTTTAGATGCTACATGTTAAGACGTACACGCCACAACAATTCTTTTCGAGATACAACGTGTAGTTTTCGAGATACAAGCTAATTTTGTACGATGCGTTATTTCTTCTCGTAAAGAGTTTCCAATGCGTACGTATATGTCTTTACTCTGCAAAACTGTATTTCCTTATGAAGTGGTATTCTTACATATCCTTTCGAGAGAAAACTGTCCTGTGCCTTCTCTTTTGAGGCTACACACTTAGACATACACCCAACATGAAAGCTTTTCGACTTACAACGTGTTGTTTAGGAAAAACAAGATAATTTCGCACGATGCGGGATTTCCTTAAAACGTGATTTTCTGAAAAGTTTTGACGAAAGAAAATTCTCCTTTTGGTTCTCTTTAGATGCTACATGTTAAGACGTACACGCCACAACAATTCTTTTCGAGATACAACGTGTAGTTTTGGAGATACAAGCTAAATTTGTACGATGCGTTATTTCTTCTCGTAAAGAGTTTCCAATGCGTACATATATGTCTTTACTCTGCAAAACTGTATTTCCTTATGAAGTGGTATTCTTACATATCCTTTCGAGAGAAAACTGTCCTGTGCCTTCTCTTTTGAGGCTACACACTTAGACATACACGCAACATGAAAGCTTTTCGACTTACAACGTGTTGTTTAGGAAAAACAAGATAATTTCGCACGATGCGGGATTTCCTTAAAACGTGATTTTCTGAAAAATTTTGACGAAAGAAAATTCTCCTTTTGGTTCTCTTTAGATGCTACATGTTAAGACGTACACGCCACAACAATTCTTTTCGAGATACAACGTGTAGTTTTGGAGATACAAGCTAATTTTGTACTATGCGTTATTTCTTCTCGTAAAGAGTTTCCAATGCGTACGTATATGTCTTTACTCTGCAAAACTGTATTTCCTCATGAAGTGGTATTCTTACATATCCTTTCGAGAGAAAACTGTCCTGTGCCTTCTCTTTTGAGGCTACACACTTAGACATACACGCAACATGAAAGCTTTTCGACTTACAACGTGTTGTTTAGGAAAAACAAGATAATTTCGCACGATGCGGGATTTCCTTAAAACGTGATTTTCTGAAAAATTTTGACGAAAGAAAATTCTCCTTTTGGTTCTCTTTAGATGCTACATGTTAAGACGTACACGCCACAACAATTCTTTTCGAGATACAACGTGTAGTTTTGGAGATACAAGCTAATTTTGTACGATGCGTTATTTCTTCTCGTAAAGAGTTTCCAATGCGTACGTATATGTCTTTACTCTGCAAAACTGTATTTCCTTATGAAGTGGTATTCTTACATATCCTTTCGAGAGAAAACTGTCCTGTGCCTTCTCTTTTGAGGCTACACACTTAGACATACACGCAACATGAAAGCTTTTCGACTTACAACGTGTTGTTTAGGAAAAACAAGATAATTTCGCACGATGCAGGATTTCCTTAAAACGTGATTTTCTGAAAAATTTTGACGAAAGAAAATTCTCCTTTTGGTTCTCTTTAGATGCTACATGTTAAGACGTACACGCCACAACAATTCTTTTCGAGATACAACGTGTAGTTTTGGAGATACAAGCTAATTTTGTACGATGCGTTATTTCTTCTCGTAAAGAGTTTCCAATGCGTACGTATATGTCTTTACTCTGCAAAACTGTATTTCCTTATGAAGTGGTATTCTTACATATCCTTTCGAGAGAAAACTGTCCTGTGCCTTCTCTTTTGAGGCTACACACTTAGACATACACGCAACATGAAAGCTTTTCGACTTACAACGTGTTGTTTAGGAAAAACAAGATAATTTCGCACGATGCGGGATTTCCTTAAAACGTGATTTTCTGAAAAAATTTGACGAAAGAAAATTCTCCTTTTGGTTCTCTTTAGATGCTACATGTTAAGACGTACACGCCACAACAATTCTTTTCGAGATACAACGTGTAGTTTTGGAGATACAAGCTAATTTTGTACGATGCGTTATTTCTTCTCGTAAAGAGTTTCCAATGTGTACGTATATGTCTTTACTCTGCAAAACAGTATTTCCTTATGAAGTGGTATTCTTACATATCCTTTCGAGAGAAAACTGTCCTGTGCCTTCTCTTTTGAGGCTACACACTTAGACATACACGCAACATGAAAGCTTTTCGACTTACAACGTGTTGTTTAGGAAAAACAAGATAATTTCGCACGATGCGGGATTTCCTTAAAACGTGATTTTCTGAAAAATTTTGACGAAAGAAAATTCTCCTTTTGGTTCTCTTTAGATGCTACATGTTAAGACGTACACGCCACAACAATTCTTTTCGAGATACAACGTGTAGTTTTGGAGATACAAGCTAATTTTGTACTATGCGTTATTTCTTCTCGTAAAGAGTTTCCAATGCGTACGTATGTCTTTACTCTGCAAAACTGTATTTCCTTATGAAGTGGTATTCTTACATATCCTTTCGAGAGAAAACTGTCCTGTGCCTTCTCTTTTGAGGCTACACACTTAGACATACACGCAACATGAAAGCTTTTCGACTTACAACGTGTTGTTTAGGAAAAACAAGATAATTTCGCACGATGCGGGATTTCCTTAAAACGTGATTTTCTGAAAAATTTTGACGAAAGAAAATTCTCCTTTTGGTTCTCTTTAGATGCTACATGTTAAGACGTACACGCCACAACAATTCTTTTCGAGATACAACGTGTAGTTTTGGAGATACAAGCTAATTTTGTACGATGCGTTATTTCTTCTCGTAAAGAGTTTCCAATGCGTACGTATATGTCTTTACTCTGCAAAACTGTATTTCCTTATGAAGTGGTATTCTTACATATCCTTTCGAGAGAAAAGTGTCCTGTGCCTTCTCTTTTGAGGCTACACACGTAGACATACACGCAACATGAAAGCTTTTCGACTTACAACGTGTTGTTTAGGAAAAACAAGATAATTTCGCACGATGCGGGATTTCCTTAAAACGTGATTTTCTGAAAATTTTTGACGAAAGAAAATTCTCCTTTTGGTTCTCTTTAGATGCTACATGTTAAGACGTACACGCCACAACAATTCTTTTCGAGATACAACGTGTAGTTTTGGAGATACAAGCTAATTTTGTACGATGCGTTATTTCTTCTCGTAAAGAGTTTCCAATGCGTACGTATATGTCTTTACTCTGCAAAACTGTATTTCCTTATGAAGTGGTATTCTTACATATCCTTTCGAGAGAAAACTGTCCTGTGCCTTCTCTTTTGAGGCTACACACTTAGACATACACGCAACATGAAAGCTTTTCGACTTACAACGTGTTGTTTAGGAAAAACAAGATAATTTCGCACGATGCGGGATTTCCTTAAAACGTGATTTTCTGAAAAATTTTGACGAAAGAAAATTCTCCTTTTGGTTCTCTTTAGATGCTACATGTTAAGACGTACACGCCACAACAATTCTTTTCGAGATACAACGTGTAGTTTTGGAGATACAAGCTAATTTTGTACGATGCGTTATTTCTTCTCGTAAAGAGTTTCCAATGTGTACGTATATGTCTTTACTCTGCAAAACTGTATTTCCTTATGAAGTGGTATTCTTACATATCCTTTCGAGAGAAAACTGTCCTGTGCCTTCTCTTTTGAGGCTACACACTTAGACATACACGCAACATGAAAGCTTTTCGACTTACAACGTGTTGTTTAGGAAAAACAAGATAATTTCGCACGATGCGGGATTTCCTTAAAACGTGATTTTCTGAAAAATTTTGACGAAAGAAAATTCTCCTTTTGGTTCTCTTTAGATGCTACATGTTAAGACGTACACGCCACAACAATTCTTATCGAGATACAACGTGTAGTTTTGGAGATACAAGCTAATTTTGTACTATGCGTTATTTCTTCTCGTAAAGAGTTTCCAATGCGTACGTATATGTCTTTACTCTGCAAAACTGTATTTCCTTATGAAGTGGTATTCTTACATATCCTTTCGAGAGAAAACTGTCCTGTGCCTTCTCTTTTGAGGCTACACACTTAGACATACACGCAACATGAAAGCTTTTCGACTTACAACGTGTTGTTTAGGAAAAACAAGATAATTTCGCACGATGCGGGATTTCCTTAAAACGTGATTTTCTGAAAAATTTTGACGAAAGAAAATTCTCCTTTTGGTTCTCTTTAGATGCTACATGTTAAGACGTACACGCCACAACAATTCTTTTCGAGATACAACGTGTAGTTTTGGAGATACAAGCTAATTTTGTACGATGCGTTATTTCTTCTCGTAAAGAGTTTCCAATGCTTACGTATATGTCTTTACTCTGCAAAACTGTATTTCCTTATGAAGTGGTATTCTTACATATCCTTTCGTGAGAAAACTGTCCTGTGCCTTCTCTTTTGAGGCTACACACTTAGACATACACGCAACATGAAAGCTTTTCGACTTACAACGTGTTGTTTAGGAAAAACAAGATAATTTCGCACGATGCGGGATTTCCTTAAAACGTGATTTTCTGAAAAATTTTGACGAAAGAAAATTCTCCTTTTGGTTCTCTTTAGATGCTACATGTTAAGACGTACACGCCACAACAATTCTTTTCGAGATACAACGTGTAGTTTTGGAGATACAAGCTAATTTTGTACGATGCGTTATTTCTTCTCGTAAAGAGTTTCCAATGCGTACGTATATGTCTTTACTATGCAAAACTGTATTTCCTTATGAAGTGGTATTCGTACATATCCTTTCGAGAGAAAACTGTCCTGTGCCTTCTCTTTTGAGGCTACACACTTAGACATACACGCAACATGAAAGCTTTTCGACTTACAACGTGTTGTTTAGGAAAAACAAGATAATTTCGCACGATGCGGGATTTCCTTAAAACGTGATTTTCTGAAAAATTTTGACGAAAGAAAATTCTCCTTTTGGTTCTCTTTAGATGCTACATGTTAATACGTACACGCCACAACAATTCTTTTCGAGATACAACGTGTAGTTTTGGAGATACAAGCTAATTTTTTACGATGCGTTATTTCTTCTCGTAAAGAGTTTCCAATGCGTACGTATATGTCTTTACTCTGCAAAACTGTATTTCCTTATGAAGTGGTATTCTTACATATCCTTTCGAGAGAAAACTGTCCTGTGCCTTCTCTTTTTAGGCTACACACGTAGACATACACGCAACATGAAAGCTTTTCGACTTACAACGTGTTGTTTAGGAAAAACAAGATAATTTCGCACGATGCGGGATTTCCTTAAAACGTGATTTTCTGAAAAATTTTGACGAAAGAAAATTCTCCTTTTGGTTCTCTTTAGATGCTACATGTTAAGACGTACACGCCACAACAATTCTTTTCGAGATACAACGTGTAGTTTTGGAGATACAAGCTAAATTTGTACGATGCGTTATTTCTTCTCGTAAAGAGTTTCCAATGCGTACGTATATGTCTTTACTCTGCAAAACTGTATTTCCTTATGAAGTGGTATTCTTACATATCCTTTCGAGAGAAAACTGTCCTGTGCCTTCTCTTTTGAGGCTACACACTTAGACATACACGCAACATGAAAGCTTTTCGACTTACAACGTGTTGTTTAGGAAAAACAAGATAATTTCGCACGATGCGGGATTTCCTTAAAACGTGATTTTCTGAAAAATTTTGACGAAAGAAAATTCTCCTTTTGGTTCTCTTTAGATGCTACATGTTAAGACGTACACGCCACAACAATTCTTTTCGAGATACAACGTGTAGTTTTGGAGATACAAGCTAATTTTGTACTATGCGTTATTTCTTCTCGTAAAGAGTTTCCAATGCGTACAAATATGTCTTTACTCTGCAAAACTGTATTTCCTCATGAAGTGGTATTCTTACATATCCTTTCGAGAGAAAACTGTCCTGTGCCTTCTCTTTTGAGGCTACACACGTAGACATACACGCAACATGAAAGCTTTTCGACTTACAACGTGTTGTTTAGGAAAAACAAGATAATTTCGCACGATGCGGGATTTCCTTAAAACGTGATTTTCTGAAAAATTTTGACGAAAGAAAATTCTCCTTTTGGTTCTCTTTAGATGCTACATGTTAAGACGTACACGCCACAACAATTCTTTTCGAGATACAACGTGTAGTTTTGGAGATACAAGCTAATTTTGTACGATGCGTTATTTCTTCTCGTAAAGAGTTTCCAATGCGTACGTATATGTCTTTACTCTGCAAAACTGTATTTCCTTATGAAGTGGTATTCTTACATATCCTTTCGAGAGAAAACTGTCCTGTGCCTTCTCTTTTGAGGCTACACACTTAGACATACACGCAACATGAAAGCTTTTCGACTTACAACGTGTTGTTTAGGAAAAACAAGATAATTTCGCACGATGCGGGATTTCCTTAAAACGTGATTTTCTGAAAAATTTTGACGAAAGAAAATTCTCCTTTTGGTTCTCTTTAGATGCTACATGTTAAGACGTACACGCCACAACAATTCTTTTCGAGATACAACGTGTAGTTTTGGAGATACAAGCTAATTTTGTACGATGCGTTATTTCTTCTCGTAAAGAGTTTCCAATGCGTACGTATATGTCTTTACTCTGCAAAACAGTATTTCCTTATGAAGTGGTATTCTTACATATCCTTTCGAGAGAAAACTGTCCTGTGCCTTCTCTTTTGAGGCTACACACTTAGACATACACGCAACATGAAAGCTTTTCGACTTACAACGTGTTGTTTAGGAAAAACAAGATAATTTCGCACGATGCGGGATTTCCTTAAAACGTGATTTTCTGAAAAATTTTGACGAAAGAAAATTCTCCTTTTGGTTCTCTTTAGATGCTACATGTTAAGACGTACACGCCACAACAATTCTTTTCGAGATACAACGTGTAGTTTTGGAGATACAAGCTAATTTTGTACTATGCGTTATTTCTTCTCGTAAAGAGTTTCCAATGCGTACGTATGTCTTTACTCTGCAAAACTGTATTTCCTTATGAAGTGGTATTCTTACATATCCTTTCGAGAGAAAACTGTCCTGTGCCTTCTCTTTTGAGGCTACACACTTAGACATACACGCAACATGAAAGCTTTTCGACTTACAACGTGTTGTTTAGGAAAAACAAGATAATTTCGCACGATGCGGGATTTCCTTAAAACGTGATTTTCTGAAAAATTTTGACGAAAGAAAATTCTCCTTTTGGTTCTCTTTAGATGCTACATGTTAAGACGTACACGCCACAACAATTCTTTTCGAGATACAACGTGTAGTTTTGGAGATACAAGCTAATTTTGTACGATGCGTTATTTCTTCTCGTAAAGAGTTTCCAATGCGTACGTATATGTCTTTACTCTGCAAAACTGTATTTCCTTATGAAGTGGTATTCTTACATATCCTTTCGAGAGAAAAGTGTCCTGTGCCTTCTCTTTTGAGGCTACACACGTAGACATACACGCAACATGAAAGCTTTTCGACTTACAACGTGTTGTTTAGGAAAAACAAGATAATTTCGCACGATGCGGGATTTCCTTAAAACGTGATTTTCTGAAAATTTTTGACGAAAGAAAATTCTCCTTTTGGTTCTCTTTAGATGCTACATGTTAAGACGTACACGCCACAACAATTCTTTTCGAGATACAACGTGTAGTTTTGGAGATACAAGCTAATTTTGTACGATGCGTTATTTCTTCTCGTAAAGAGTTTCCAATGCGTACGTATATGTCTTTACTCTGCAAAACTGTATTTCCTTATGAAGTGGTATTCTTACATATCCTTTCGAGAGAAAACTGTCCTGTGCCTTCTCTTTTGAGGCTACACACTTAGACATACACGCAACATGAAAGCTTTTCGACTTACAACGTGTTGTTTAGGAAAAACAAGATAATTTCGCACGATGCGGGATTTCCTTAAAACGTGATTTTCTGAAAAATTTTGACGAAAGAAAATTCTCCTTTTGGTTCTCTTTAGATGCTACATGTTAAGACGTACACGCCACAACAATTCTTTTCGAGATACAACGTGTAGTTTTGGAGATACAAGCTAATTTTGTACGATGCGTTATTTCTTCTCGTAAAGAGTTTCCAATGTGTACGTATATGTCTTTACTCTGCAAAACTGTATTTCCTTATGAAGTGGTATTCTTACATATCCTTTCGAGAGAAAACTGTCCTGTGCCTTCTCTTTTGAGGCTACACACTTAGACATACACGCAACATGAAAGCTTTTCGACTTACAACGTGTTGTTTAGGAAAAACAAGATAATTTCGCACGATGCGGGATTTCCTTAAAACGTGATTTTCTGAAAAATTTTGACGAAAGAAAATTCTCCTTTTGGTTCTCTTTAGATGCTACATGTTAAGACGTACACGCCACAACAATTCTTATCGAGATACAACGTGTAGTTTTGGAGATACAAGCTAATTTTGTACTATGCGTTATTTCTTCTCGTAAAGAGTTTCCAATGCGTACGTATATGTCTTTACTCTGCAAAACTGTATTTCCTTATGAAGTGGTATTCTTACATATCCTTTCGAGAGAAAACTGTCCTGTGCCTTCTCTTTTGAGGCTACACACTTAGACATACACGCAACATGAAAGCTTTTCGACTTACAACGTGTTGTTTAGGAAAAACAAGATAATTTCGCACGATGCGGGATTTCCTTAAAACGTGATTTTCTGAAAAATTTTGACGAAAGAAAATTCTCCTTTTGGTTCTCTTTAGATGCTACATGTTAAGACGTACACGCCACAACAATTCTTTTCGAGATACAACGTGTAGTTTTGGAGATACAAGCTAATTTTGTACGATGCGTTATTTCTTCTCGTAAAGAGTTTCCAATGCTTACGTATATGTCTTTACTCTGCAAAACTGTATTTCCTTATGAAGTGGTATTCTTACATATCCTTTCGTGAGAAAACTGTCCTGTGCCTTCTCTTTTGAGGCTACACACTTAGACATACACGCAACATGAAAGCTTTTCGACTTACAACGTGTTGTTTAGGAAAAACAAGATAATTTCGCACGATGCGGGATTTCCTTAAAACGTGATTTTCTGAAAAATTTTGACGAAAGAAAATTCTCCTTTTGGTTCTCTTTAGATGCTACATGTTAAGACGTACACGCCACAACAATTCTTTTCGAGATACAACGTGTAGTTTTGGAGATACAAGCTAATTTTGTACGATGCGTTATTTCTTCTCGTAAAGAGTTTCCAATGCGTACGTATATGTCTTTACTATGCAAAACTGTATTTCCTTATGAAGTGGTATTCGTACATATCCTTTCGAGAGAAAACTGTCCTGTGCCTTCTCTTTTGAGGCTACACACTTAGACATACACGCAACATGAAAGCTTTTCGACTTACAACGTGTTGTTTAGGAAAAACAAGATAATTTCGCACGATGCGGGATTTCCTTAAAACGTGATTTTCTGAAAAATTTTGACGAAAGAAAATTCTCCTTTTGGTTCTCTTTAGATGCTACATGTTAATACGTACACGCCACAACAATTCTTTTCGAGATACAACGTGTAGTTTTGGAGATACAAGCTAATTTTTTACGATGCGTTATTTCTTCTCGTAAAGAGTTTCCAATGCGTACGTATATGTCTTTACTCTGCAAAACTGTATTTCCTTATGAAGTGGTATTCTTACATATCCTTTCGAGAGAAAACTGTCCTGTGCCTTCTCTTTTTAGGCTACACACGTAGACATACACGCAACATGAAAGCTTTTCGACTTACAACGTGTTGTTTAGGAAAAACAAGATAATTTCGCACGATGCGGGATTTCCTTAAAACGTGATTTTCTGAAAAATTTTGACGAAAGAAAATTCTCCTTTTGGTTCTCTTTAGATGCTACATGTTAAGACGTACACGCCACAACAATTCTTTTCGAGATACAACGTGTAGTTTTGGAGATACAAGCTAATTTTGTACTATGCGTTATTTCTTCTCGTAAAGAGTTTCCAATGCGTACGTATGTCTTTACTCTGCAAAACTGTATTTCCTTATGAAGTGGTATTCTTACATATCCTTTCGAGAGAAAACTGTCCTGTGCCTTCTCTTTTGAGGCTACACACTTAGACATACACGCAACATGGAAAGCTTTTCGACTTACAACGTGTTGTTTAGGAAAAACAAGATAATTTCGCACGATGCGGGATTTCCTTAAAACGTGATTTTCTGAAAAATTTTGACGAAAGAAAATTCTCCTTTTGGTTCTCTTTAGATGCTACATGTTAAGACGTACACGCCACAACAATTCTTTTCGAGATACAACGTGTAGTTTTGGAGATACAAGCTAATTTTGTACGATGCGTTATTTCTTCTCGTAAAGAGTTTCCAATGCGTACGTATATGTCTTTACTCTGCAAAACTGTATTTCCTTATGAAGTGGTATTCTTACATATCCTTTCGAGAGAAAAGTGTCCTGTGCCTTCTCTTTTGAGGCTACACACGTAGACATACACGCAACATGAAAGCTTTTCGACTTACAACGTGTTGTTTAGGAAAAACAAGATAATTTCGCACGATGCGGGATTTCCTTAAAACGTGATTTTCTGAAAATTTTTGACGAAAGAAAATTCTCCTTTTGGTTCTCTTTAGATGCTACATGTTAAGACGTACACGCCACAACAATTCTTTTCGAGATACAACGTGTAGTTTTGGAGATACAAGCTAATTTTGTACGATGCGTTATTTCTTCTCGTAAAGAGTTTCCAATGCGTACGTATATGTCTTTACTCTGCAAAACTGTATTTCCTTATGAAGTGGTATTCTTACATATCCTTTCGAGAGAAAACTGTCCTGTGCCTTCTCTTTTGAGGCTACACACTTAGACATACACGCAACATGAAAGCTTTTCGACTTACAACGTGTTGTTTAGGAAAAACAAGATAATTTCGCACGATGCGGGATTTCCTTAAAACGTGATTTTCTGAAAAATTTTGACGAAAGAAAATTCTCCTTTTGGTTCTCTTTAGATGCTACATGTTAAGACGTACACGCCACAACAATTCTTTTCGAGATACAACGTGTAGTTTTGGAGATACAAGCTAATTTTGTACGATGCGTTATTTCTTCTCGTAAAGAGTTTCCAATGTGTACGTATATGTCTTTACTCTGCAAAACTGTATTTCCTTATGAAGTGGTATTCTTACATATCCTTTCGAGAGAAAACTGTCCTGTGCCTTCTCTTTTGAGGCTACACACTTAGACATACACGCAACATGAAAGCTTTTCGACTTACAACGTGTTGTTTAGGAAAAACAAGATAATTTCGCACGATGCGGGATTTCCTTAAAACGTGATTTTCTGAAAAATTTTGACGAAAGAAAATTCTCCTTTTGGTTCTCTTTAGATGCTACATGTTAAGACGTACACGCCACAACAATTCTTATCGAGATACAACGTGTAGTTTTGGAGATACAAGCTAATTTTGTACTATGCGTTATTTCTTCTCGTAAAGAGTTTCCAATGCGTACGTATATGTCTTTACTCTGCAAAACTGTATTTCCTTATGAAGTGGTATTCTTACATATCCTTTCGAGAGAAAACTGTCCTGTGCCTTCTCTTTTGAGGCTACACACTTAGACATACACGCAACATGAAAGCTTTTCGACTTACAACGTGTTGTTTAGGAAAAACAAGATAATTTCGCACGATGCGGGATTTCCTTAAAACGTGATTTTCTGAAAAATTTTGACGAAAGAAAATTCTCCTTTTGGTTCTCTTTAGATGCTACATGTTAAGACGTACACGCCACAACAATTCTTTTCGAGATACAACGTGTAGTTTTGGAGATACAAGCTAATTTTGTACGATGCGTTATTTCTTCTCGTAAAGAGTTTCCAATGCTTACGTATATGTCTTTACTCTGCAAAACTGTATTTCCTTATGAAGTGGTATTCTTACATATCCTTTCGTGAGAAAACTGTCCTGTGCCTTCTCTTTTGAGGCTACACACTTAGACATACACGCAACATGAAAGCTTTTCGACTTACAACGTGTTGTTTAGGAAAAACAAGATAATTTCGCACGATGCGGGATTTCCTTAAAACGTGATTTTCTGAAAAATTTTGACGAAAGAAAATTCTCCTTTTGGTTCTCTTTAGATGCTACATGTTAAGACGTACACGCCACAACAATTCTTTTCGAGATACAACGTGTAGTTTTGGAGATACAAGCTAATTTTGTACGATGCGTTATTTCTTCTCGTAAAGAGTTTCCAATGCGTACGTATATGTCTTTACTATGCAAAACTGTATTTCCTTATGAAGTGGTATTCGTACATATCCTTTCGAGAGAAAACTGTCCTGTGCCTTCTCTTTTGAGGCTACACACTTAGACATACACGCAACATGAAAGCTTTTCGACTTACAACGTGTTGTTTAGGAAAAACAAGATAATTTCGCACGATGCGGGATTTCCTTAAAACGTGATTTTCTGAAAAATTTTGACGAAAGAAAATTCTCCTTTTGGTTCTCTTTAGATGCTACATGTTAATACGTACACGCCACAACAATTCTTTTCGAGATACAACGTGTAGTTTTGGAGATACAAGCTAATTTTTTACGATGCGTTATTTCTTCTCGTAAAGAGTTTCCAATGCGTACGTATATGTCTTTACTCTGCAAAACTGTATTTCCTTATGAAGTGGTATTCTTACATATCCTTTCGAGAGAAAACTGTCCTGTGCCTTCTCTTTTTAGGCTACACACGTAGACATACACGCAACATGAAAGCTTTTCGACTTACAACGTGTTGTTTAGGAAAAACAAGATAATTTCGCACGATGCGGGATTTCCTTAAAACGTGATTTTCTGAAAAATTTTGACGAAAGAAAATTCTCCTTTTGGTTCTCTTTAGATGCTACATGTTAAGACGTACACGCCACAACAATTCTTTTCGAGATACAACGTGTAGTTTTGGAGATACAAGCTAAATTTGTACGATGCGTTATTTCTTCTCGTAAAGAGTTTCCAATGCGTACGTATATGTCTTTACTCTGCAAAACTGTATTTCCTTATGAAGTGGTATTCTTACATATCCTTTCGAGAGAAAACTGTCCTGTGCCTTCTCTTTTGAGGCTACACACTTAGACATACACGCAACATGAAAGCTTTTCGACTTACAACGTGTTGTTTAGGAAAAACAAGATAATTTCGCACGATGCGGGATTTCCTTAAAACGTGATTTTCTGAAAAATTTTGACGAAAGAAAATTCTCCTTTTGGTTCTCTTTAGATGCTACATGTTAAGACGTACACGCCACAACAATTCTTTTCGAGATACAACGTGTAGTTTTGGAGATACAAGCTAATTTTGTACTATGCGTTATTTCTTCTCGTAAAGAGTTTCCAATGCGTACATATATGTCTTTACTCTGCAAAACTGTATTTCCTCATGAAGTGGTATTCTTACATATCCTTTCGAGAGAAAACTGTCCTGTGCCTTCTCTTTTGAGGCTACACACGTAGACATACACGCAACATGAAAGCTTTTCGACTTACAACGTGTTGTTTAGGAAAAACAAGATAATTTCGCACGATGCGGGATTTCCTTAAAACGTGATTTTCTGAAAAATTTTGACGAAAGAAAATTCTCCTTTTGGTTCTCTTTAGATGCTACATGTTAAGACGTACACGCCACAACAATTCTTTTCGAGATACAACGTGTAGTTTTGGAGATACAAGCTAATTTTGTACGATGCGTTATTTCTTCTCGTAAAGAGTTTCCAATGCGTACGTATATGTCTTTACTCTGCAAAACTGTATTTCCTTATGAAGTGGTATTCTTACATATCCTTTCGAGAGAAAACTGTCCTGTGCCTTCTCTTTTGAGGCTACACACTTAGACATACACGCAACATGAAAGCTTTTCGACTTACAACGTGTTGTTTAGGAAAAACAAGATAATTTCGCACGATGCGGGATTTCCTTAAAACGTGATTTTCTGAAAAATTTTGACGAAAGAAAATTCTCCTTTTGGTTCTCTTTAGATGCTACATGTTAAGACGTACACGCCACAACAATTCTTTTCGAGATACAACGTGTAGTTTTGGAGATACAAGCTAATTTTGTACGATGCGTTATTTCTTCTCGTAAAGAGTTTCCAATGCGTACGTATATGTCTTTACTCTGCAAAACAGTATTTCCTTATGAAGTGGTATTCTTACATATCCTTTCGAGAGAAAACTGTCCTGTGCCTTCTCTTTTGAGGCTACACACTTAGACATACACGCAACATGAAAGCTTTTCGACTTACAACGTGTTGTTTAGGAAAAACAAGATAATTTCGCACGATGCGGGATTTCCTTAAAACGTGATTTTCTGAAAAATTTTGACGAAAGAAAATTCTCCTTTTGGTTCTCTTTAGATGCTACATGTTAAGACGTACACGCCACAACAATTCTTTTCGAGATACAACTGTAGTTTTGGAGATACAAGCTAATTTTTGTACTATGCGTTATTTCTTCTCGTAAAGAGTTTCCAATGCGTACGTATGTCTTTACTCTGCAAAACTGTATTTCCTTATGAAGTGGTATTCTTACATATCCTTTCGAGAGAAAACTGTCCTGTGCCTTCTCTTTTGAGGCTACACACTTAGACATACACGCAACATGAAAGCTTTTCGACTTACAACGTGTTGTTTAGGAAAAACAAGATAATTTCGCACGATGCGGGATTTCCTTAAAACGTGATTTTCTGAAAAATTTTGACGAAAGAAAATTCTCCTTTTGGTTCTCTTTAGATGCTACATGTTAAGACGTACACGCCACAACAATTCTTTTCGAGATACAACGTGTAGTTTTGGAGATACAAGCTAATTTTGTACGATGCGTTATTTCTTCTCGTAAAGAGTTTCCAATGCGTACGTATATGTCTTTACTCCTGCAAAACTGTATTTCCTTATGAAGTGGTATTCTTACATATCCTTTCGAGAGAAAAGTGTCCTGTGCCTTCTCTTTTGAGGCTACACACGTAGACATACACGCAACATGAAAGCTTTTCGACTTACAACGTGTTGTTTAGGAAAAACAAGATAATTTCGCACGATGCGGGATTTCCTTAAAACGTGATTTTCTGAAAATTTTTGACGAAAGAAAATTCTCCTTTTGGTTCTCTTTAGATGCTACATGTTAAGACGTACACGCCACAACAATTCTTTTCGAGATACAACGTGTAGTTTTGGAGATACAAGCTAATTTTGTACGATGCGTTATTTCTTCTCGTAAAGAGTTTCCAATGCGTACGTATATGTCTTTACTCTGCAAAACTGTATTTCCTTATGAAGTGGTATTCTTACATATCCTTTCGAGAGAAAACTGTCCTGTGCCTTCTCTTTTGAGGCTACACACTTAGACATACACGCAACATGAAAGCTTTTCGACTTACAACGTGTTGTTTAGGAAAAACAAGATAATTTCGCACGATGCGGGATTTCCTTAAAACGTGATTTTTCTGAAAAATTTTGACGAAAGAAAATTCTCCTTTTGGTTCTCTTTAGATGCTACATGTTAAGACGTACACGCCACAACAATTCTTTTCGAGATACAACGTGTAGTTTTGGAGATACAAGCTAATTTTGTACGATGCGTTATTTCTTCTCGTAAAGAGTTTTCCAATGTGTACGTATATGTCTTTACTCTGCAAAACTGTATTTCCTTATGAAGTGGTATTCTTACATATCCTTTCGAGAGAAAACTGTCCTGTGCCTTCTCTTTTGAGGCTACACACTTAGACATACACGCAACATGAAAGCTTTTCGACTTACAACGTGTTGTTTAGGGAAAAAACAAGATAATTTCGCACGATGCGGGATTTCCTTAAAACGTGATTTTCTGAAAAATTTTGACGAAAGAAAATTCTCCTTTTGGTTCTCTTTAGATGCTACATGTTAAGACGTACACGCCACAACAATTCTTATCGAGATACAACGTGTAGTTTTGGAGATACAAGCTAATTTTGTACTATGCGTTATTTCTTCTCGTAAAGAGTTTCCAATGCGTACGTATATGTCTTTACTCTGCAAAACTGTATTTCCTTATGAAGTGGTATTCTTACATATCCTTTCGAGAGAAAACTGTCCTGTGCCTTCTCTTTTGAGGCTACACACTTAGACATACACGCAACATGAAAGCTTTTCGACTTACAACGTGTTGTTTAGGAAAAACAAGATAATTTCGCACGATGCGGGGATTTCCTTAAAACGTGATTTTCTGAAAAATTTTGACGAAAGAAAATTCCTCCTTTTGGTTCTCTTTAGATGCTACATGTTAAGACGTACACGCCACAACAATTCTTTTCGAGATACAACGTGTAGTTTTGGAGATACAAGCTAATTTTGTACGATGCGTTATTTCTTCTCGTAAAGAGTTTCCAATGCTTACGTATATGTCTTTACTCTGCAAAACTGTATTTCCTTATGAAGTGGTATTCTTACATATCCTTTCGTGAGAAAACTGTCCTGTGCCTTCTCTTTTGAGGCTACACACTTAGACATACACGCAACATGAAAGCTTTTCGACTTACAACGTGTTGTTTAGGAAAAACAAGATAATTTCGCACGATGCGGGATTTCCTTAAAACGTGATTTTCTGAAAAATTTTGACGAAAGAAAATTCTCCTTTTGGTTCTCTTTAGATGCTACATGTTAAGACGTACACGCCACAACAATTCTTTTCGAGATACAACGTGTAGTTTTGGAGATACAAGCTAATTTTGTACGATGCGTTATTTCTTCTCGTAAAGAGTTTCCAATGCGTACGTATATGTCTTTACTATGCAAAACTGTATTTCCTTATGAAGTGGTATTCGTACATATCCTTTCGAGAGAAAACTGTCCTGTGCCTTCTCTTTTGAGGCTACACACTTAGACATACACGCAACATGAAAGCTTTTCGACTTACAACGTGTTGTTTAGGAAAAACAAGATAATTTCGCACGATGCGGGATTTCCTTAAAACGTGATTTTCTGAAAAATTTTGACGAAAGAAAATTCTCCTTTTGGTTCTCTTTAGATGCTACATGTTAATACGTACACGCCACAACAATTCTTTTCGAGATACAACGTGTAGTTTTGGAGATACAAGCTAATTTTTTACGATGCGTTATTTCTTCTCGTAAAGAGTTTCCAATGCGTACGTATATGTCTTTACTCTGCAAAACTGTATTTCCTTATGAAGTGGTATTCTTACATATCCTTTCGAGAGAAAACTGTCCTGTGCCTTCTCTTTTTAGCTACACACGTAGACATACACGCAACATGAAAGCTTTTCGACTTACAACGTGTTGTTTAGGAAAAACAAGATAATTTCGCACGATGCGGGATTTCCTTAAAACGTGATTTTCTGAAAAATTTTGACGAAAGAAAATTCTCCTTTTGGTTCTCTTTAGATGCTACATGTTAAGACGTACACGCCACAACAATTCTTTTCGAGATACAACGTGTAGTTTTGGAGATACAAGCTAAATTTGTACGATGCGTTATTTCTTCTCGTAAAGAGTTTCCAATGCGTACGTATATGTCTTTACTCTGCAAAACTGTATTTCCTTATGAAGTGGTATTCTTACATATCCTTTCGAGAGAAAACTGTCCTGTGCCTTCTCTTTTGAGGCTACACACTTAGACATACACGCAACATGAAAGCTTTTCGACTTACAACGTGTTGTTTAGGAAAAACAAGATAATTTCGCACGATGCGGGATTTCCTTAAAACGTGATTTTCTGAAAAATTTTGACGAAAGAAAATTCTCCTTTTGGTTCTCTTTAGATGCTACATGTTAAGACGTACACGCCACAACAATTCTTTTCGAGATACAACGTGTAGTTTTGGAGATACAAGCTAATTTTGTACTATGCGTTATTTCTTCTCGTAAAGAGTTTCCAATGCGTACATATATGTCTTTACTCTGCAAAACTGTATTTCCTCATGAAGTGGTATTCTTACATATCCTTTCGAGAGAAAACTGTCCTGTGCCTTCTCTTTTGAGGCTACACACGTAGACATACACGCAACATGAAAGCTTTTCGACTTACAACGTGTTGTTTAGGAAAAACAAGATAATTTCGCACGATGCGGGATTTCCTTAAAACGTGATTTTCTGAAAAATTTTGACGAAAGAAAATTCTCCTTTTGGTTCTCTTTAGATGCTACATGTTAAGACGTACACGCCACAACAATTCTTTTCGAGATACAACGTGTAGTTTTGGAGATACAAGCTAATTTTGTACGATGCGTTATTTCTTCTCGTAAAGAGTTTCCAATGCGTACGTATATGTCTTTACTCTGCAAAACTGTATTTCCTTATGAAGTGGTATTCTTACATATCCTTTCGAGAGAAAACTGTCCTGTGCCTTCTCTTTTGAGGGCTACACACTTAGACATACACGCAACATGAAAGCTTTTCGACTTACAACGTGTTGTTTAGGAAAAACAAGATAATTTCGCACGATGCGGGATTTCCTTAAAACGTGATTTTCTGAAAAATTTTGACGAAAGAAAATTCTCCTTTTGGTTCTCTTTAGATGCTACATGTTAAGACGTACACGCCACAACAATTCTTTTCGAGATACAACGTGTAGTTTTGGAGATACAAGCTAATTTTGTACGATGCGTTATTTCTTCTCGTAAAGAGTTTCCAATGCGTACGTATATGTCTTTACTCTGCAAAACTGTATTTCCTTATGAAGTGGTATTCTTACATATCCTTTCGAGAGAAAACTGTCCTGTGCCTTCTCTTTTGAGGCTACACACGTAGACATACACGCAACATGAAAGCTTTTCGACTGTACAACGTGTTGTTTAGGAAAAACAAGATAATTTCGCACGATGCGGGATTTCCTTAAAACGTGATTTTCTGAAAAATTTTGACGAAAGAAAATTCTCCTTTTGGTTCTCTTTAGATGCTACATGTTAAGACGTACACGCCACAATAATTCTTTTCGAGATACAACGTGTAGTTTTGGAGATACAAGCTAATTTTGTACGATGCGTTATTTCTTCTCGTAAAGAGTTTCCAATGCGTACGTATATGTCCTTTACTCTGCAAAACTGTATTTCCTTATGAAGTGGTATTCTTACATATCCTTTCGAGAGAAAACTGTCCTGTGCCTTCTCTTTTGAGGCTACACACTTAGACATACACGCAACATGAAAGCTTTTCGACTTACAACGTGTTGTTTAGGAAAAACAAGATAATTTCGCACGATGCGGGATTTCCTTAAAACGTGATTTTCTGAAAAATTTTGACGAAAGAAAATTCTCCTTTTGGTTCTCTTAGATGCTACATGTTAAGACGTACACGCCACAACAATTCTTTTCGAGATACAACGTGTAGTTTTGGAGATACAAGCTAATTTTGTACGATGTGTTATTTCTTCTCGTAAAGAGTTTCCAATGCGTACGTATATGTCTTTACTCTGCAAAACTTTATTTCCTTATGAAGTGGTATTCTTACATATCCTTTCGAGAGAAAACTGTCCTGTGCCTTCTCTTTTGAGGCTACACACTTAGACATACACGCAACATGAAAGCTTTTCGACTTACAACGTGTTGTTTAGGAAAAACAAGATAATTTCGCACGATGCAGGATTTTCCTTAAAACGTGATTTTCTGAAAAATTTTGACGAAAGAAAATTCTCCTTTTGGTTCTCTTTAGATGCTACATGTTAAGACGTACACGCCACAACAATTCTTTTCGAGATACAACGTGTAGTTTTGGAGATACAAGCTAATTTTGTACTATGCGTTATTTCTTCTCGTAAAGAGATTCCAATGCGTACGTATATGTCTTTACTCTACAAAACTGTATTTCCTCATGAAGTGGTATTCTTACATATCCTTTCGAGAGAAAACTGTCCTGTGCCTTCTCTTTTGAGGCTACACACGTAGACATACACGCAACATGAAAGCTTTTCGACTTACAACGTGTTGTTTAGGAAAAACAAGATAATTTCGCACGATGCGGGATTTCCTTAAAACGTGATTTTCTGAAAAATTTTGACGAAAGAAAATTCTCCTTTTGGTTCTCTTTAGATGCTACATGTTAAGACGTACACGCCACAACAATTCTTTTCGAGATACAACGTGTAGTTTTGGAGATACAAGCTAATTTTGTACGATGCGTTATTTCTTCTCGTAAAGAGTTTCCAATGCGTACGTATATGTCTTTACTCTGCAAAACTGTATTTCCTTATGAAGTGGTATTCTTACATATCCTTTCGAGAGAAAACTGTCCTGTGCCTTCTCTTTTGAGGCTACACACTTAGACATACACGCAACATGAAAGCTTTTCGACTTACAACGTGTTGTTTAGGAAAAACAAGATAATTTCGCACGATGCGGGATTTCCTTAAAACGTGATTTTCTGAAAAATTTTGACGAAAGAAAATTCTCCTTTTGGTTCTCTTTAGATGCTACATGTTAAAACGTACACGCCACAACAATTCTTTTCGAGATACAACGTGTAGTTTTGGAGATACAAGCTAATTTTGTACGATGCGTTATTTCTTCTCGTAAAGAGTTTCCAATGCGTATGTATATGTCTTTACTCTGCAAAACTGTATTTCCTTATGAAGTGGTATTCTTACATATCCTTTCGAGAGAAAACTGTCCTGTGCCTTCTCTTTTGAGGCTACACACTTAGACATACAGCAACATGAAAGCTTTTCGACTTACAACGTGTTGTTTAGGAAAAACAAGATAATTTCGCACGATGCGGGATTTCCTTAAAACGTGATTTTCTGAAAAATTTTGACGAAAGAAAATTCTCCTTTTGGTTCTCTTTAGATGCTACATGTTAAGACGTACACGCCACAACAATTCTTTTCGAGATACAACGTGTAGTTTTGGAGATACAAGCTAATTTTGTACGATGCGTTATTTCTTCTCGTAAAGAGTTTCCAATGCGTACGTATATGTCTTTACTCTGCAAAACTGTATTTCCTTATGAAGTGGTATTCTTACATATCCTTTCGAGAGAAAACTGTCCTGTGCCTTCTCTTTTGAGGCTACACACGTAGACATACACGCAACATGAAAGCTTTTCGACTTACAACGTGTTGTTTAGGAAAAACAAGATAATTTCGCACGATGCGGGATTTCCTTAAAACGTGATTTTCTGAAAAATTTTGACGAAAGAAAATTCTCCTTTTGGTTCTCTTTAGATGCTACATGTTAAGACGTACACGCCACAACAATTCTTTTCGAGATACAACGTGTAGTTTTGGAGATACAAGCTAATTTTGTACGATGCGTTATTTCTTCTCGTAAAGAGTTTCCAATGCGTACGTATATGTCTTTACTCTGCAAAACTGTATTTCCTTATGAAGTGGTATTCTTACATATCCTTTCGAGAGAAAACTGTCCTGTGCCTTCTCTTTTGAGGCTACACACTTAGACATACACGCAACATGAAAGCTTTTCGACTTACAACGTGTTGTTTAGGAAAAACAAGATAATTTCGCACGATGCGGATTTCCTTAAAACGTGATTTTCTGAAAAATTTTGACGAAAGAAAATTCTCCTTTTGGTTCTCTTTAGATGCTACATGTTAAGACGTACACGCCACAACAATTCTTTTCGAGATACAACGTGTAGTTTTGGAGATACAAGCTAATTTTGTACGATGCGTTATTTCTTCTCGTAAAGAGTTGCCAATGCGTACGTATATGTCTTTACTCTGCAAAACTGTATTTCCTTATGAAGTGGTATTCTTACATATCCTTTCGAGAGAAAACTGTCCTGTGCCTTCTCTTTTGAGGCTACACACTTAGACATACACGCAACATGAAAGCTTTTCGACTTATAACGTGTTTTTAGGAAAAACAAGATAATTTCGCACGATGCGGGATTTCCTTAAAACGTGATTTTCTGAAAAATTTTGACGAAAGAAAATTCTCCTTTGGTTCTCTTTAGATGCTACATGTTAAGACGTACACGCCACAACAATTCTTTTCGAGATACAACGTGTAGTTTTGGAGATAAAAGCTAATTTTGTACGATGCGTTATTTCTTCTCGTAAAGAGCTTCCAAAGCGTACGTATATGTCTTTACTCTGCAAAACTGTATTTCCTTATGAAGTGGTATTCTTACATATCCTTTCGAGAGAAAACTGTCCTGTGCCTTCTCTTTTGAAGCTACACAGCTAGACATACACGCAACATGAAAGCTTTTCGACTTACAACGTGTTGTTTAGGAAAAACAAGATAATTTCGCACGATGCGGGATTTCCTTAAAACGTGATTTTCTGAAAAATTTTGACGAAAGAAAATTCTCCTTTTGGTTCTCTTTAGATGCTACATGTTAAGACGTACACGCCACAACAATTCTTTTCGAGATACAACGTGTAGTTTTGGAGATACAAGCTAATTTTGTACTATGCGTTATTTCTTCTCGTAAAGAGTTTCCAATGCGTACGTATATGTCTTTACTCTGCAAAACTGTATTTCCTTATGAAGTGGTATTCTTACATATCCTTTCGAGAGAAAACTGTCCTGTGCCTTCTCTTTTGAGGCTACACACTTAGACATACACGCAACATGAAAGCTTTTCGACTTACAACGTGTTGTTTAGGAAAAACAAGATAATTTCGCACGATGCGGGATTTCCTTAAAACGTGATTTTCTGAAAAATTTTGACGAAAGAAAATTCTCCTTTTGGTTCTCTTTAGATGCTACATGTTAAGACGTACACGCCACAACAATTCTTTTCGAGATACAACGTGTAGTTTTGGAGATACAAGCTAATTTTGTACGATGCGTTATTTCTTCTCGTAAAGAGTTTCCAATGCGTACGTATATGTCTTTACTCTGCAAAACTGTATTTCCTTATGAAGTGGTATTCTTACATATCCTTTCGAGAGAAAACTGTCCTGTGCCTTCTCTTTTGAGGCTACACACGTAGACATACACGCAACATGAAAGCTTTTCGACTTACAACGTGTTGTTTAGGAAAAACAAGATAATTTCGCACGATGCGGGATTTCCTTAAAACGTGATTTTCTGAAAAATTTTGACGAAAGAAAATTCTCCTTTTGGTTCTCTTTAGATGCTACATGTTAAGACGTACACGCCACAACAATTCTTTTCGAGATACAACGTGTAGTTTTGGAGATACAAGCTAATTTTGTACTATGCGTTATTTCTTCTCGTAAAGAGTTTCCAATGCGTACGTATATGTCTTTACTCTGCAAAACTGTATTTCCTTATGAAGTGGTATTCTCACATATCCTTTCGAGAGAAAACTGTCCTGTGCCTTCTCTTTTGAGGCTACACACTTAGACATACACGCAACATGAAAGCTTTTCGACTTACAACGTGTTTTTTAGGAAAAACAAGATAATTTCGCATGATGCGGGATTTCCTTAAAACGTGATTTTCTGAAAAATTTTGACGAAAGAAAATTCTCCTTTTGGTTCTCTTTAGATGCTACATGTTAAGACGTACACGCCACAACAATTCTTTTCGAGATACAACGTGTAGTTTTGGAGATACAAGCTAATTTTGTACGATGCGTTATTTCTTCTCGTAAAGAGTTTCCAATGCGTACGTATATGTCTTTACTCTGCAAAACTGTATTTCCTTATGAAGTGGTATTCTTACATATCCTTTCGAGAGAAAACTGTCCTGTGCCTTCTCTTTTGAGGCTACACACTTAGACATACACGCAACATGAAAGCTTTTCGACTTACAACGTGTTGTTTAGGAAAAACAAGATAATTTCGCACGATGCGGGATTTCCTTAAAACGTGATTTTCTGAAAAAATTTGACGAAAGAAAATTCTCCTTTTGGTTCTCTTTAGATGCTACATGTTAAGACGTACACGCCACAACAATTCTTTTCGAGATACAACGTGTAGTTTTGGAGATACAAGCTAATTTTGTACGATGCGTTATTTCTTCTCGTAAAGAGTTTCCAATGTGTACGTATATGTCTTTACTCTGCAAAACTGTATTCCTTATGAAGTGGTATTCTTACATATCCTTTCGAGAGAAAACTGTCCTGTGCCTTCTTCTTTTGAGGCTACACACTTAGAATATACACGCAACATGAAAGCTTTTCGACTTACAACGTGTTGTTTAGGAAAAACAAGATAATTTCGCACGATGCGGGATTTCCTTAAAACGTGATTTTCTGAAAAATTTTGACGAAAGAAAATTCTCCTTTTGGTTCTCTTTAGATGCTACATGTTAAGACGTACACGCCACAACAATTCTTTTCGAGATACAACGTGTAGTTTTGGAGATACAAGCTAATTTTGTACTATGCGTTATTTCTTCTCGTAAAGAGTTTCCAATGCGTACGTATATGTCTTTACTCTGCAAAACTGTATTTCCTTATGAAGTGGTATTCTTACATATCCTTTCGAGAGAAAACTGTCCTGTGCCTTCTCTTTTGAGGCTACACACTTAGACATACACGCAACATGAAAGCTTTTCGACTTACAACGTGTTGTTTAGGAAAAAACAAGATAATTTCGCACGATGCGGGGATTTCCTTAAAACGTGATTTTCTGAAAAATTTTGACGAAAGAAAATTCTCCTTTTGGTTCTCTTTAGATGCTACATGTTAAGACGTACACGCCACAACAATTCTTTTCGAGATACAACGTGTAGTTTTGGAGATACAAGCTAATTTTGTACGATGCGTTATTTCTTCTCGTAAAGAGTTTCCAATGCGTACGTATATGTCTTTACTCTGCAAAACTGTATTTCCTTATGAAGTGGTATTCTTACATATCCTTTCGAGAGAAAACTGTCCTGTGCCTTCTCTTTTGAGGCTACACACGTAGGACATACACGCAACATGAAAGCTTTTCGACTTACAACGTGTTGTTTAGGAAAAACAAGATAATTTCGCACGATGCGGGGATTTCCTTAAAACGTGATTTTCTGAAAAATTTTGACGAAAGAAAATTCTCCTTTTGGTTCTCTTTAGATGCTACATGTTAAGACGTACACGCCACAACAATTCTTTTCGAGATACAACGTGTAGTTTTCGAGATACAAGCTAATTTTGTACGATGCGTTATTTCTTCTCGTAAAGGAGTGGTTTCCCAA